>NC_086001.1:26318436-26491436 GCF_030014385.1 Trichomycterus rosablanca | reverse complement strand
CCCAGCAATTTCTTATTATATTCTTGGCAGGATGTGTATCCCATTGTCCCTGTAGATTAGCCCAGTATGTCATCATTAGCTTAATTCTTATTCTTTCTCCCATTTCCACTTGCATTGCTGCTAATGGGGATGTTTTGAATGCTCCACTACATATTCGCAATGCCTGGGCTTGTAATGTGTCTAGTTGCTTAAGGTTTGACTCTGCTGCTGACATATAAGCTACACATCTGTAATCAAAAACTGTTCTCATGAGTGCTTCATAAATATTTTGCATTGATTTTCTACTTGCTCCCCAGTCCTGTCCTGCCATACATCGAAGTATGTTGTTGATTTTTTTACATTTGTTCTTAACTTTATCTAAATGTATGTGCCATGTTAGTTTTTTACGGTGGCCCGCTGAGTCAAAACACGATAACATTTACAAAACAAACAAAAGCTGACAACACAACAACATTAAGGAAAAACGCAAATACAAAAAGAACAACACAACAACATTAAGAAAAAACGCAAATACAAAAAGCACAACACAACAACATTAAGGAAAAACACGAATACAAAAAGGACAACACAACGAAATTAAGGAAACACGAATACAAAAAGGACAACACAACGAAATTAAGGAAACACGAATACAAAAGGACAACACAACGAAATTAAGGAAACACGAATACAAAAGGACAACACAACGAAATTAAGGAAACACGAATACAAAAGGACAACACAACGAAATTAAGGAAACACGAATACAAAAGGACAACACAACGAAATTAAGGAAACACGAATACAAAATGACAACACAACGAAATTAAGGAAACACAAATTCAAATCCTACAACGGAAATGCTCCCGGTCACTAGAGGGCACCTCTATCATTTTTTATCTGTATGAACATTGCAGCAAAGAAAGCAAGAAGCAGAGCAGCGTAGTGCAGAGAATCTGGATTCGGTTTAACTTTAATGTTCAGTGATATAATTCTTAATAAAATTGAGCTTTTGATAAATTTATTTCAAACCATTTTCATACAAACACATTAATGTTTCTCACCTACTACAAACTATTTTATATTAATTTTAAATAAAGATCAATAAATCTGATCATTTTATTTTGGAGATGAATTAATCTATGCAGGTCTCGTAATTTCATTTATTAGTATAAACCTCAATGTTTCCCATTTACTACAAACTTTTTTTAGTTACATTTTTAGTTATATTTTCTTTTAAATTTATAGTTAAGATAAAAAAAATTTATGCTCATTGTACTGTACATCTGTATATGTATACATGACAAATAACGGATATATTACCTTATTACCTATAGAAGTGCCTGTTCAGCACAGGATTCAGTTTAAAGTGCTTTTATTTGTTTTTAAAGCGCTTAATGGTCGAGCCCCGGCTTATCTCGGTGGTATGCTTTCTCCCGCAACCGCACAGCGATCTTTAAGATCAGCCACTCAGAATTTGTTGACTGTTCCTAGGGCTCGTTTGAAGCTAAAAGGTGATCGTGCATTTGCAGTTTATGCTCCGAGGCTATGGAACACTGTACCTCCTAATATTCGACAAGTACCTTCGGCCGCTGTTTTTAAATCACTCCTAAAAACATACCTTTATAAGCTGGCATTTGAACAGTGAGGAGCCGTGTTAATTTTAATTGTTTAGTCTATTTATATCTGTTTTATTTTGTCTCTTACTCTGTATTTTTATTTGGTTCTTACTTTTTTAACATAATGTTGTGTTATGTATGCTTATTCGATGTACAGCACTTTGGTCAACGTAAGTTGTTTTAAGAGTGCTTTATAAATAAAATTTACTTACTTACTTACTTATTTCATATAGGATAATTGTAAATTATAGAATTATTTGACATGATTACAATTATTAATGTAAACTATTTTATATATACACATACATTACATACCCCTCACCTACAAACTTCTTTACATTATTAAATCATTTATTTTAATTTCTAGTTAAGATCAATAATTGTATGATAATTATATTTTACAGGTGTGTCCATTTGTGTCTAAAAATGGTTTGACATTAATCTAATTAAATAATACAAGATTTAGATGTATTTTTTTTATTTTTTTATAAAAGAAATAAATTTTTGTAATGCTTTGTACAAGGTTTGTAATAGGTGAAAGAAACCGATGTGTATATAAAAATTTGTTTGACATTAATACATCAAATTATATGACTGATGGATTCCTTTTTCTGAAAAAAATGCACAAAATGTTATGAACACGACTCAGTTTTTCCATTAGTTTTTTTTTTAAGTAAATAGACGTAATCTTAAAATTAAAATGAAATAGCTTTTTAAGTATGTTACCTATTTTCATGTGTAAGAATTCATAAAATAAGTCTTATGTGTTTTTTCAAGCACTTATTTAAACCAGAATGCCGAATGTCAAAAGAATGTTGAATATTAAACTAATGGGCATGAATACATACGCTTAAAATGCTTAATGATAACTAACTAATACATTGTAAATACACTGTTAAAAGGTTTATGACATTAAAACATGTTAAACTGTAAAAGCGTGGCACAGTCTGGTTAAAGCTCAAGTTAGTTGATTTTGCAATTATATTAAAACATTTGGCAAGCTAATTGCTGCCTGATGTTTAAAAAACAAAAAGGTGCTATACAATCAAACCACCGACACTAAAAAGCTCAATTTTATTAAGAATTATATCACTGAACATTAAAGTTAAACCGAATCCAGATTCTCTGCACTACGCTGCTCTGCTTCTTGCTTTCTTTGCTGCAATGTTCATACAGATAAAAAATGATAGAGGTGCCCTCTAGTGACCGGGAGCATTTCCGTTGTAGGATTTGAATTTGTGTTTCCTTAATTTCGTTGTGTTTTCATTTTGTATTCGTGTTTCCTTAATTTCGTTGTGTTGTCATTTTGTATTTGTGTTTCCTTAATTTCGTTGTGTTGTCATTTTGTATTCGTGTTTCCTTAATTTCGTTGTGTTGTCCTTTTGTATTTGTGTTTCCTTAATTTCGTTGTGTTGTCCTTTTGTATTCGTGTTTCCTTAATTTCGTTGTGTTGTCCTTTTGTATTCGTGTTTCCTTAATTTCGTTGTGTTGTCCTTTTGTATTCGTGTTTCCTTAATTTCGTTGTGTTGTCCTTTTGTATTCGTGTTTCCTTAATTTCGTTGTGTTGTCCTTTTTGTATTCGTGTTTTTTCTTAATGTTGTTGTGTTGTTCTTTTTGTATTCGCGTTTTTCCCTAATGTTGTTGTGTTGTCAGCTTTTGTTTGTTTTGTAAATGTTATCGTGTTTTGACTCAGCGGGCCACCGTAGTTTTTCATCAAACCAACCTCCAAGAAATCTAATCTAATAGCCTTTACTTGCTGAAGAGGTTGTTCGTATATTTTTATAGAGATTGGTGTAATTTTGCGTCTTTTTGAGAAGGAGATTACTTGCGGTTTTGTTATGGATATTTTAAATCCCCATTTATTTGCCCATTTTTCTACTTCAGTTACAGCTGTTTGTACTTTTTTATTGGTATGTGTTATATTACAGCCTCTAACCCACAATGCTCCATCATCTGCATATAAAGAACCCCCTACATTTTGTTCTACTTGAGAAAAAATATCATTAATCATTATGTTGAATAGCAGTGGACTACATACGCTACCTTGTGGAGTTTCATTCTCCACTGTATGCTTTCTGGAGTGTTCTGTTCCTACTCTTACTTGTACCTGTTATATAAGAAGTCTAAAACCCAATTATATTTTTCCACAATTCCCAGTGATTTTAATTTAATAAGTATTCCCTCTTTCCAAAGCATATGATTGGCAACTAATCAACCGTATGGCATTTCAGCGTTTACTGTATGGAAGCTAGGTTTTACCACCACATGGCCTCCCGAGAACGCCCGATCTTGGAAGCTAAGCAGGGTCAGGCCTGGTTAGTACTTGGATGGGAGACCGTCTGGGAATACCAGGTGCTGGAAGCTTTCATCCACACACACCCACCTTCACTCCAAACCTCCTGTTACACACTGACCCAGCGGCTTTTTCTTCATCAAAGCTACACAATGAGACAAAGATCAGCTCATACTTTCATTCTTACTACAGTAAAACACATTCAACTGACTTTTAAAGTGAAGTTGTACAAAAATGTTGTACAGACATCATCTTCATCTAGTGGTGCTAGAAATAAATTACAGCTTGTTGCTTGGGTACTAATTTGTGACTTTATTATTATTTCATTTGTATAATATATAAACATTAGTGTTTATGGCTCCTCTGTCCCAAGTGTTTTTGTAAACCTGCAATGGCGACTGTTTTTGGTATGCAGGAGAGAAAAGGCAGAATGTAATGAATTGTGCAGTTTAACCACTGTGCTGAGCTGTTACAAAAACCCAACTGTGAGGTTCTTTTTTACCATGGGTCAACTATGTAACTTTAAACCTGTAATAAAAGATGAACATTTTAAATGTGTCTTTATTTGCCTTAACTAAGCTAAAGTTTTTAACGGGGATAAAAATGACTGGGCAGGGCTGGACACGCCTCACTATTGAAGTGGAAGGTAAACCCACACTCCTGCAAGAATGGAAAGCATTCATATAAATGAACAAAACACAGACCCTAAATAACATGAACCTGAAGGTATGAACTTACATTGTAAAAAAACAAGCCAGTAGCAGCAGTGTGCACATTAAACCATTTACAGAAGGGAATTAATTTGGCAAATTGAAATAATGGCATGTTTGGAGTTGAACAGCAGACAGTCAGTCCTAGATGTTCTTCCAAGCAGTTCCTCTAATGTCATGTTTAGTTCTCCAACATGGTTCGCTAACTCTGTTCTTTCTTTCTTATACCTTTTACAATCTGATCATCTGAGTCTGATTCCTGTGTGTTACAGTGTTTACAGAGTCTAGATACAATTTCTCTCCAGTGTGAATGCGTTGGTGTAATTTGAGATGACAATGTTGATTAAAACTCTGAGATCCACACTGAGATCACTGATACGGTTTCTCTCCAGTGTGAATGCGCTGGTGTATTAACTCTAATCTGCCACCTTTATACGCCCTGCATAAACTGGCAGATAGATAACTCCTCCACCAATCACCACACTGTAGATGTTTAGTTCAACTCTGTTTAATGGCAAACTGGAAGTAGTTTAAAACTACAAGAAGTAAAAACAACACGTTTATAAACTTCAGCACATCAAGACATGAATAATAAATGATATTTAAGTTTAAAGTCCATATGCATATTATTATAGTTATGCATTTTACTAATAAGCCAACATGTGCAAATTCATTTAACTTAACTAAACACAGGACTTAACAGCCATGTGAGTTAGTTATAAAGCAGGCATGGGGTTTTTAAAAGCATCTTAGCATGAATATGATTACGAACTTATGAACTTAAATTAGTGTTTATGAATCCTAACTAGAAGAGCGTAAGTCTTAAGTGTAATGCTCGCTCTACAAGTTAAGATAATCTTAACACTAAGGGTGAACTAACCTTTTGGGAATCTTGGCCCAGGTTAGTTAGTCTTCTTGTGACATTCCATAATTGAGCCATAATTGTCATAACCAAACTAATCTAGTCATGCCCTTGTCAATACCAAAACTCTATCTCAGAGTTAAAGGTGGGTGATATGGAAAAAATGTAATATCACAAAGTAATTATTATTTTTTTAATTTTCTGTAAACAGCACCTACCATGCAACAAGATGCATCAAGGTGGCCCATGTCCAACCAGTGTACATGGGCAGATGCTTCTCATGGGACAGCACAAGGCCAGGGTGTTCTACCTCATGTCAGTGGTGAGTTTACTGAAGAAGCAGACATTTTTTTTTTTTTCCAGTTGAGCATTAATACATGAATAATATAGTTAACAATGACACTTTAGGTCGCTAAAATACTAAGAATAAAAGTCAGGCATTTTCTGTAGAGTAACCATTTTTATTTTAATTTCTCCATTAACAGCACCCACCATACAGCTATGACAGTTAAGTACACTTTTAATCTCAAAAGCATCTGAGCACGAATATGATGCTTAAAATAGCGTTAAGATAATCTTAACTGTCAGAGTGTTTAGTGTGATGCTTGCTCTACCAGTTAAGTTTATCTTTACACCAAGATTCTTTTAAGAATCTGGGCCCAGGTTAGTTAGTCTTCTTGTGACACACAGGATGAGCCATAATCACCATAACCAAGCTAATTTTCTCATCATGCCCAGTCAAAACAAAACTAGTCACACATTTTCTGAGTATCTTTTTTTTAATTCCCTGTAAACAGCATATACCATGCAACAAGAGCCATCAAGGTGGCCCATGTCTGACCAGTGTACAGGACAAGGCCAGGGGGTTCTACCTCATGTCAATGGTGAGTTTTGTGTTTTTTTATGTTTTTGGGTTTTATCGCCATTATAAGCTCTATATTTAGAGCCATCTCTATGGCGTGCCATTTGTATCTTTTTCAGAATACTTTAACTACATGAAAGATGTTTAAAGAGGTTTAGGTTATAAGAAATGTTTTAGTTTTATGCTTTTAAGAAATTTTAAAATCTTAGAAGGAGCTGTTTTTCTAAAAATTTCTTTTATATCTGATCCAGTTAGGTATAGATTTCTGTCCTGGGTAAAAAAACTCGCATTTATATAGAATATGTTTAATTGTTAATGTAATTGAGCAATGAGGGCACTTTGGGGCCTGTTCTCCTTTTAGTAGGTGTCCGTGTGTAAGGTTTGAGTGTCCTATTCTGCATCGTGTAAGGGCTACTTGGTCCTCCCTCTTCTGAGTATGGTTAATTTTGTTTGGTTGTACATTTTGTTGGATTTCCCTGAGTTTGTTATTTTCTTGTAAATCCCAGTCCTCTTGCCATTTTTCTTGTATATAGCTCCTTATGAGGGGTCTTAAGTCTGTTGGTGGTATGTATATTGGTGTGACTGGTTGTTCTGCTGCTCTTTTGGCTATAGTATCTGCTTCTTCGTTTCCCTTTATACCCTTGTGACCTGGTATCCAGCAAAACCTCAGTATTTTATTTGATTCTTCCAGTGCTTTCAGTTTATGCAGTATTTCTTCCATGATGGGGTGGTCAATATTTAGTGATTTGATGGCTTGAATGCAGGACTTTGAATCTGTGCATATAGTGGCTTTCTGGTGACTTGATCTCTGGAAATATGTTAAAGCCATTAGAATTGCTTGTGCTTCGGCAGTAAAAATAGAGCTGTGTGGGGGGATATTTGTGCATTGTTTTTTGGTCTTTGTGTAGAAAGCTGAACCGGTGTGAGTAGATGTCTTTGACCCATCTGTGTAAATAATCAAGTAGCCTGTTTGTCTTTCTTCAAATTCCTTGAATATACTTTGTGCTATTTCAGTGCTCATAGTTTGCTTGGGGAAATTTGTGAAAGTTTCTAAAATGCAAGGGCTTCCAAGGTCCCATGGAGGAAAGGTTTTCATTTGTGTATCATTTAGCATTGCTCTTTCAATGGTGAGTTTACTGAAGAAGGAGAAAAGCAATTTTTCAGTTGGGTATTAGTACGTTAACACTACAGGTAAGAATGATGCCTTAAGTCGCTGAAATGCAATAATAAAAATCCGGCATTCTCAAAAGCACAGGATGTGCCATAAATGCCATAACCAAGCTAATTTTCTCATCATGCCTTGTCAAAACCAAAACTACAGTGGTGCTTGAAAGTTTGTGAACCCTTTAGAATTTTATATTTCTGCATACATTTGACCTAAAATGTCATCAGATTTTCACACAAGTCCTACAAGTAGATAAGGAGAACCATATCAAACAAATGAGACACAAATATTAGACTTTGTCATTTTTTTATTGAAGAAAATGGTCCAATGTTACAGATCTGTGATCTTGTCCATGTGATCTTTAGCAAACTGCAGATGGGCAGCAATGTTCTTTTTGGAACAGCAGCAGCAGCTTTCTCCTTGCAACCCTGCCATGCACATCACTGTTGTTCAGTGTTCTCCTGATGGTGGACTCATGAACATCAACATTAGCCAATGTGAGAAAGACCTTTAGTTGCTTATGAGTTACCTTGTGTTCCTTTGTGACCTCGCGGACTATTACACGCCTTGCTCTTATCATGATCTCTGTTGGTCAACCACTCCTGGGGAAGGTAATAATGGTCTTGAATTTCCTCCATTTGTACACAACCTGTCTGACTGTGGATTGGTGGAGTCCAAACTCTTTAGAGATGGTTTTGTAACCCTTTCCAGCCTGATGAGAATCAATGACTTCTCTCAGAAATCTCCTTTGTTCATGCCATGACACACTTCCACAAATGTGTGTTGTGAAGAGCAGACTTTGATAGATCCCTGTTCTTTAAATAAAACAGGGTGCCCACTCATACCTGATTGTCATCCCATTGATTGAAAACACCTGACTAATTTCACCTTCAAATTAACTGCTAATGCTGAAGATTCACTCACAGATGTGTTATATTGGATAAATAAATGACCAAGTCTAATATTTGTGTCTCCCTATCTACTATTAGGACTTCTGTTGAAAATCTGTTGAAGTTTTAGGTCAAATTTATGCAGAAATATAGACAATTCCAAAGGATTCGCAAACTTTCTAGCACCACTGTAAAAAAAATTAAAAGAAAATAAATAAATAAAAAAGAAAAAAAAAAGTCATGTATTTTCAAATTTTTTTCCCGCTGTAAACAGCACCTACCGTACAACGAGATCCATCAAGGTGGCCCATGTCCAACCAGTGTACATGGGCAGATGCTTCTCAGGGGACAGGACAAGGCCAGGGCGTCCTACCTCATGTCAACGGTGAGTTTAATGAAGAAGGAGAAAAGCAATTTATCAGTTTATTAATACATAAATATTATAGGTAAGAACAACGTCTTAGGTTGCAAAATGCCTCTTCTGTAGAGTGAACTTTTTCATTTTAATTTCTGCTTTAACAGCACCCACCATACAGCAGGGACTGTCAAGGCGGTTCATACCCAATCAGTGCGCACGTAAGTTTGATCAGTTAGAATGAACAGCCCTACAACACATTAATCATGAATAGAAAATGGACTAGATCTTGTAAAATGATATTTTTTTTATTTTGCAGCTGTAGACAGAACTGTCCTGGAGGCACTGAGAGAGATGGACCTGAAGATAAATTACCTGACATCTCTTGTAGAATCTCTTGTGGGTGGTCGTCGAATTTTGCCCCCACAACAGCAAGATGATGAAGACTTGAATGTCATCCCTCTGGATTCAGTAGAAGCCCTAGAAAATTTAGAAGAAAGGCTTCTGAGCAACGGACTGAAGCAAAGGATGGTAAAGCTCATTTATTAATTATTTTCCATCAAATAAGACCATGACATGATTCACAAAGTATTCACAAATATTTCCTGTTGTTTTATATTTTTAAGTGTATGATAGCTTTAACTATAAAAATGTAATACAAATGCAAGAAAAAAAAAAATACAAATAACATTTGGGTGAGTGACAATGGAGAATGTAACTTTATATATACGGATTCATACTTAATTAAAAAAAAACCTTTAAATAAAATGCAAATAAGACATTTAATAGTAACAACAAAATGTATGAAGTTTATACATTTCTATTACTGTGCATTATTTCAGATTAACATGCTGTCACTAAGTGGTGGACATACCATGAAAAAGACAATCTGGAGAATTGCCAGCAAGGTGTTCACCCCCAACCTTGCGAAAAGCCTTAACTGGTGCGGCAGGGGAGACAAGCGAGGTCTAAAACAAACCGCATGTGGACAAGTTATTATTGGTAAGTCAAGATAAACAATTTACACCTAAAGAAACAATCAGAATGTTTATATGGAGCCTAATACACTGCTCAAAAAAAATTAAAGGAACACTTAGAAAACACATCAGATCTCAATGGAAAAAAAAAAATCATGCAGATTATCTTTCCTGATATGGACTGGGTAATGTGTTAGGAACGAAAGGATGCCACATAGTTTAATGGAAATGATAATTATCATCCTAGAGAAGGTTGAATTCAAAGTTATACTCTTGTCACATGAGGCCGGGCACTGTCGTGCACCAGGAGGAACCCAGGACCCACTGGGCGCCAGTGGCGGATCTGCCAATTCCGGTGTTCTATGGCAAATGCCAATCAAGCTCTACGGTGCTGGGCTGTGAGCACAGGGCCCACTACAGGACGTGGGGCCTTCAGGCCACCCTCATGAAGCCTGTTTTGGTTGTTTGGTCAGACACATTCACACCAGTGGCCTGCTGGAGTTCATTTTGTAGGGCTCTGGCAGTGCTCATCCTGTTCCTCCTTGCACAAAGGAGCAGATACTGGTGAGGGGTACACCACAAACTTTTGCCACAATGCACCTGGTAACTCACACTGATAATTCTACAAACATGTCCAAACTGCACTCACGTATTCATACACCTAAACTGAAATGATAAACACATTGATAAGTCACGTTTATTTATTCATTCATTTAGTTTACAAACTGAAACCTACCGTTTAGAAAGCTGATCTCCGCCACGTGTCCTCCTCCTCAGGAGTCTTTTCACTACAAGTCAGTCACAGCGTTTTACTACCGGCTATTGGTCATGTGGTTTTCACGTGTTGTCAAAGCATATAGGATACAATTTGTGTAATTTGTACAAAAAAAATCTACTTTACTTCAAATGGGGTAAAGCTGTCAGCAAATTTAACCTTCAATGTCCCATTTAATCTTATAAAAACTCAATAAAAGCTCAAATACAAATAAAGAAGACCCCGACAGCAACGTCATGTTTAAAACCATTCCCTTTTGTCAGATTAGGCTACGTTTTGCTTACATACAGCACCATTTATCTACTTTAATATAGCATGAGTGTAGCACTTATTTTGTGACTCTTAATACTGTTTTTTAATAACAGTTTCTCACATACAGCTGCCGCGATGAAAAATCCAGTGCTGCCAGCGCCAACTGAAGCAGAAGCGGAGATCTGCTTAAAGGATTACTTGCGGCTGGCACCAGGAAGGAGATATTAATTTGTATTTTATTTAGTAGTTAATTGCTATTTTTGATTTGTTATTTGTGTTCATCGTAATTATTATTCTAATGTTTATTTATCATATATAAAAAATTTTATTCATGAAATCATATTTCACTTAATTTTGTGAGTGTCAAGGAACAATAATAAATAAGAATGTTACTACCACTGATTATAATGTCTGTTGTTTATAGATATATTATCTGTATTATCTATTATTATTATTATTGTTATTATTATTATTATTATTAAAGCAGTACATGAGAGGGGAGTGCACACACACACACACACACATTCAATTACATTCAGACGCTGTATTTTAGCTATACTGTACACATACACACCCCAGCTAGCCTTGTAATTGTGGCCCACTTCCGGCGCAGCTCCTGCCAGCCGAGCCTGCCGCATCTGGTTCAGTGCAGGCAGCTCGTGTCGGCTCTGACTCTTTTTGAATGACTGCCCAGAATCGGGCCAAATACACTGGCCCAAATCCGGATGCCAGATCTCCACCGACTCTCTGTAACGGTGTGTGGGCTAGACGGACAGGAGGGGCGGACACAAACACGGAGATGTGTGATAAACTATATTTAATAATAATAAAGACAAGACAGGGTTAAACTGACAGAACAGGACTAAACAGACTAACTGGGCTAAACAGACTAACTGGGCTAATGGACAGGCTAAACACAGACTAAACAGGCAAAACAGACTAAACAGGCTAACGGACAGGCTAAACAAAGACTAAACAGGCAGAACAGACTAAACAGGCTAACGGACAGGCTAAACAAAGACTAAACAGGCTAAACAGTCTAAACAGGCTAACGGACAGGCTAAACAAAGACTAAACAGGAAAACAGAGCAAACAGAGCAAACAGAGCAAACAGAGCAAACAGAGCAAACAAGGCGAGAACGGGCAGAGGTACCAGGAGCAGAGATACAAGACACAAACAGAGTTACCGTGAAATAGTCTCCAACCTGCCCATTGCCCCAGCTCTCCTTATAAATGCTCCTTGACGAGGAGCAGCTGGGGCTGATTAGCTCAGGGAGCCAATCACCTGTGAGGCATGGCAGGGGAGTGAGTGTGCACACAGAGAAGAGAGGCGTGGCACATATGAGCACACCGAGGCTAGCAGTGTGACAGATGCCCCTCCCAAAGGCACTACACCTGGAGTGCCTAAAAAAACAAAAACAAGGAGGTCCTGGGCCCTGCGGGGTAAATTTGAAGTCATTAAAAATGTCCTCAGGCAGGCGTGATAAAAATGGTGGGACGCAGGCTGCCGACAGAAATCCAGAGGCGCAGTCGGGGAGCGCCGACGAGAGTTCAAAAGCGCCGTCGGGGGGCGCCAATGTGGGAACAGAAGCACCATCGGGGGGCGCCAACACGGAAACAGAAGCGCCATCTGGGGGCGCCAACACGGAAACAGAAGCGCCATCTGGGGGCGTCATCTCGGAAACAGGAGCGCCATCAGGGGGCGCCAACTCCGGAACAGAAGTGCCGTCGGAGGACACCCACTCAGGAACAGAAGTGCCGTCGGAAGACACCAACTCAGGAACAGAAGTGCCGTCGGAGGACACCAACTCAGGAACAGAAGTGCCGTCGGAGGACATCAACTCAGGAACAGAAGTGCCGTCGGAGGACACCAACTCAGGAACAGAAGTGCCGTCGGAGGACACCCACTCAGGAACAGAAGTGCCGTCGGAGGACACCCACTCGGGAACAGAAGTGCCGTCGGAGGACACCCACTCGGGAACAGAAGCGCCGTCGGAGGACACCAACTCGGGAACAGAAGCGCCGTCGGAGGACACCAACTCGGGAACAGAAGCGCCGTCGGAGGACACCAACTCGGGAACAGGAGCGCCATCGGGATGCGCCAACTCGGGAACAGGAGCGCCATCGGGATGCGCCAACTCGGGAACAGGAGCGCCATCGGGATGCGCCAACTCGGGAACAGGAGCGCCATCGGGATGCGCCAACTCGGGAACAGGAGCGCCATCGGGATGCGCCAACTCGGGAACAGGAGCGCCATCGGGATGCGCCAACTCGGGAACAGGAGCGCCATCGGGATGCGCCAACTCGGGAACAGGAGCGCCATCGGGATGCGCCAACTCGGGAACAGGAGCGCCATCGGGATGCGCCAACTCGGGAACAGGAGCGCCATCGGGATGCGCCAACTCGGGAACAGGAGCGCCATCGGGATGCGCCAACTCGGGAACAGGAGCGCCATCGGGATGCGCCAACTCGGGAACAGGAGCGCCATCGGGATGCGCCAACTCGGGAACAGGAGCGCCATCGGGATGCGCCAACTCGGGAACAGGAGCGCCATCGGGATGCGCCAACTCGGGAACAGGAGCGCCATCGGGATGCGCCAACTCGGGAACAGGAGCGCCATCGGGATGCGCCAACTCGGGAACAGGAGCGCCATCGGGATGCGCCAACTCGGGAACAGGAGCGCCATCGGGATGCGCCAACTCGGGAACAGGAGCGCCATCGGGATGCGCCAACTCGGGAACAGGAGCGCCATCGGGATGCGCCAACTCGGGAACAGGAGCGCCATCGGGATGCGCCAACTCGGGAACAGGAGCGCCATCGGGATGCGCCAACTCGGGAACAGGAGCGCCATCGGGATGCGCCAACTCGGGAACAGGAGCGCCATCGGGATGCGCCAACTCGGGAACAGGAGCGCCATCGGGATGCGCCAACTCGGGAACAGGAGCGCCATCGGGATGCGCCAACTCGGGAACAGGAGCGCCATCGGGATGCGCCAACTCGGGAACAGGAGCGCCATCGGGATGCGCCAACTCGGGAACAGGAGCGCCATCGGGATGCGCCAACTCGGGAACAGGAGCGCCATCGGGATGCGCCAACTCGGGAACAGGAGCCAGCTGCGTGGAGCCTGGCGAAGAGGCTTCGTGAGTCAGCTGCGTGGACCCTTGAGAAGAAGCATCCGGAGTCAGCTGCGTGGACCCTTGAGAAGAGGCGTCCGGAGTCAGCTGCGTGGACCCTTGAGAAGAGGCGTCCGGAGTCAGCTGCGTGGACCCTTGAGAAGAGGCGTCCGGAGTCAGCTGCGTGGACCCTTGAGAAGAGGCGTCCGGAGTCAGCTGCAAAAACACTGGAAAAACGTCATTAATCAGCTGCACAAATCCTTGAGAATCTACTTGATTCAGCTGTGAGGACCCTGGAGAGGCGTCCGGAATCAGCTGCAAAAACCCTTGAGAAACTTCTTGAAACAGCTGTGAGAACCCTGGAGAGGTGTCCAAAGTCACTTGCGAAAACACTGGAGAAACGTCATTAATCAGCTGCACAAATCCTTGAGAATCTCCTTGATTCAGCTGTGAGAACCCTGGGGAGGTATCCAAAGTCACTTGCGAAAACACTGGAGAAACATCATTCAGCTGCGAGGACCCTGGAGAGGCGTCCGAAGTCACTTGGGAAAACACTGGAGAAACATTCAGCTGCGTGGACCCTGGAGAGGCGTCCGAAGTTAGCTGCGAAAACACTGGAGAAACGTCATTCAGCTGCGAGGACCCTGGAGAGGCGTCCAAAGTTAACTGCGAAAACACTAGAGAAACGTCACTCAGCTGCGAGGACCCTGGAGAGGCGTCCAAAGTTAACTGCGAAAACACTAGAGAAACGTCACTCAGCTGCGAGGACCCTGGAGAGGCGTCCGAAGTCAGCTGCGAAAATCCTTGAGAAACTACTTGATTCAGCTGCGAAGACCCTGGAGAGGCACCCGAAGTCAGCTGCGAAAACACTGGAGAAACATCACTCAGCTGCGAAAACACTGGAGCAACGTCATTCAGCTGCGTGGACCCTGGAGAGGCGTCCAAAGTCAGCTGCGAAAACACTGGAGAAAAGTCACTCAGCTGCGAAAACACTGGAGAGGCGTCCGAAATCAGCTGCTTGGACCCTGGATATGCGTCAAAAGTCAGCTGTTTGGACCCTGGAAAGACCGGACTCAGCTGTGAAAACACTGGAGAGGCATCCGAAATCAGCTGCTTGGACCCTGGAGAGGCGTCAAAAGTCAGCTGTTTGGACCCTGGAGAAACTGGACTCAGCTGCGAAAACACTGGAGAAAAGTCACTCAGCTGCGAAAACACTGGAGAGGCGTCCGAAATCAGCTGCTTGGACCCTGGATATGCGTCAAAAGTCAGCTGTTTAAACCCTGGAGAAACTGGACTCAGCTGCGAAAACACTGGAGAGGCGTCCGAAATCAGCTGCTTGGACCCTGGATATGCGTCAGAAGTCAGCTGTTTGGACCCTGGAGAAACTGGACTCAGCTGCGAAAACACTGGAGAGGCATCCGAAATCAGCTGCTTGGACCCTGGATATGCGTCAAAAGTCAGCTGTTTGGACCCTGGAGAAACTGGACTCAGCTGCGAAAACACTGGAGAGGCGTCCGAAATCAGCTGCTTGGACCCTGGATATGCGTCAGAGGTCAGCTGTTTGGACCCTGGAGACACTGGAGTCAGCTGCGAAAACACTGGAGAGGCGTCCGGAATCAGCTGCTTGGACCCTGGATATGCGTCAGAAGTCAGCTGTTTGGACCCTGGAGACACTGGAACCCGGACCACATTAGCAGTGGGCGCTTTGCTGCAGGAAAATTTTGCTCTCATGAGGCCCTCAAACACCTTAACCGAGTTCAGCTCAACTCCCCTGTCAGACCAAAGCTGCTTAGCCCACTCACGAGCAGCACCCCTCAGCCGAGACATCATAAATCGCACCCTGTCGATTTCAGCTGGCTGGGGGTCCAGAAGGTTCTGCAGGTAGAGCTGGCTCTGTAGAAGGAAGCCTTCGACGCCTGAGTTGCTTCCATCATATGGAGCTGGCCTACTAAGCGGGAAGGTTTGAGGAAACCTCATGGAGCCGAAGTCCGGAAAAACATGGACAAAAAACATCTCGCTGTGTCCTCTTAGGGAGACTATTCTGTAACGGTGTGTGGGCTAGACGGACAGGAGGGGCGGACACAAACGCGGAGATGTGTGATAAACTATATTTAATAATAATAAAGACAAGACAGGGTTAAACTGACAGAACAGGACTAAACAGACTAACTGGGCTAAACAGACTAACTGGGCTAATGGACAGGCTAAACACAGACTAAACAGGCAAAACAGACTAAACAGGCTAACGGACAGGCTAAACAAAGACTAAACAGGCAGAACAGACTAAACAGGCTAACGGACAGGCTAAACAAAGACTAAACAGGCTAAACAGTCTAAACAGGCTAACGGACAGGCTAAACAAAGACTAAACAGGCTAATCAGACTACACAGGCTAACAGACAGGCTAATCAAAGACTAAACAGAGCAAACAGAGCAAACAGAGCAAACAGAGCAAACAGAGCAAACAAGGCGAGAACGGGCAGAGGTACCAGGAGCAGAGATACAAGACACAAACAGAGTTACCGTGAAATAGTCTCCAACCTGCCCGTTGCCCCAGCTCTCCTTATAAATGCTCCTTGATGAGGAGCAGCTGGGGCTGATTAGCTCAGGGAGCCAATCACCTGTGAGGCATGGCAGGGGAGTGAGTGTGCACACAGAGAAGAGAGGCGTGGCACATATGAGCACACCGAGGCTAGCAGTGTGACACTCTCCCATAACTGGGCCGGAATTGCCCCCAAAACACTGCGATACTATTTATTTCCGTTTTCTTCTCCTTTCACATCCGCATAGATAAAATAGTAGATTTATACTACAGATTAACTACAGATTGAGCAGCAGAAAGTATTTTATTAAGATAATTGCAACAAGCAGTATAATAATAATAATAATCAGAATATTAAAAAATAATAATCAGAATATTATAAAAGTGAACCAAAATGACAACTATATGAATATTATATATAGAAAATAACATATACACTGCCTGGCCAAAAAAAAGGTCACACACTAATATTTTATTGGATTTATTGGCTCCATTTTATAGCTTTGATTACGGCACGCATTCACTGTGGCATCGTTTCCACAAGCTTCTGCAATGTCACAACATTTATTTCTGTCCAGAGTTGCATAAATTTTTCCCCAAGATCTTGTATTGATGATGGGAGATTTGGACCACTGCACAAAGTCTTCTCCAGCACATCCCAAAGATTCTCAATGGGGTTAATATAAAGGTTTTTATTTAAAAATGATACATCAGAATTGCTTGAAATTAACTGAGTAAAAACTACAGATGGTGTACTATCATTATGAAGTGGAATTATTGTGTGGAAACGAAGAAATTTGTTTTAATAACAGTCTAGAGTTAAAATAATAGAAAAATAACAATATAAAGGCCTTTATTTAAAAATGACACATCAGAATTGCTTGAAATTAACTGAGTGAAAACAACAGATGGTGTACTATCATTATGAAGTGGAATTATTGTGTGGAAACTAGAAAATTCTTTTTAATACCAGTCTAGAGGTAAAATAATAAAAATGTGGAAAAATAAAGGCCTTAATTTAAAAATGACACATTAGAATTGCTTGAAATTAACTGAGTGACATCTACAGATGGTGTACTATCATTATGAAGTGGAATTGTTCTGTGGAAACTAGAGAATTCTTTTTAATAACAGTTTAGAGTTAAAATAATAGAAATGTGACAATATAAAAGGCCTTTATTTAGAAATGACACATCAGAATTGCTTGATATTAACTGAGTGTAAACAACAGATGGTGTACTATCATTATGAAGTGGAATTGTTCTGTGGAAACTAGAGAATTCTTTTTAATAACAGTTTAGATTTAAAATAATAGAAATGTGACAATATAAAAGGCCTTTATTTAGAAATGACACATCAGAATTGCTTGATATTAACTGAGTGTAAACTACAGATGGTGTACTATCATTATGAAGTGGAATTATTGTGTGTAAACTAGAGAATTCCTTTTAATAACAGTTTAGAGTTAAAATAATAGAAATGTGACAATATAAAAGGCCTTTATTTAGAAATGACACATCAGAATTGCTTGAAATTAACTGAGTGAAATCTACAGATTGTGTACTATCATTATGAAATGGAATTATTGTGTGTAAACTAGAGAATTCATTTTAATAACAGTCTATTTTGAAAATAACGGAAATTTGAAAATATAAAGGTTTTTATTTAAAAATTACACATCAGAATTGCTTGAAATTAACTGAGCGACATCTACAGATGGTGTACTATCATTATGAAGTGGAATTGTTGTGTGGAAACTAGACAATTCTTTTTAATAACAGTCTAGATTGAAAATAATGGAAATATTACAATTTAAAAGTTTTTATTTAGAAATGATACATCAGAATTGCTTGATATAAACTGAGTCACATCTACAGATGGTGTACTATCATTATGAAGTGGAATTGTTGTGTGGAAACAAGTAAATTCCTTTTAATAACAACAAAAATTAAAGAGCTAAGGTTAAATTTTCGTTGACTATAAATTTAAAGTAAAATAATAATGTCAGGTTATTAGCAACTCTTTTTTTTCAAAGCTTGAAATTGTATCCCAAATACAGTTTGCAGGATGAAATTGGTTTATTTAATTATTCAATTTTTAACTGATATGTTTATATATTTTTTTAATTATATATTTACATATTTTTTAACTGATACATTTATATATTTGTAACTGATATATTTATATATTTGTAACTAATATATTTATATAATTTTAACTGATACATTTATATATTTTTTACTGATATATTTATATATCTTTAACTGTTATATTTATATATACACTATTTTAACTAATATTCATATTTTTAAGTGATATTTTCACTCATATTTTAACTGCTATATTCATATTTTTAAGTGATACATTTATATATTTTTAACTGATACATTTATATATTTTTAACTGATATATTTATAACTGATGTAGTCACGTTCAGGTCGTCAGTGACTTTTTTTTTTTATCAGTTTTACCAGACGCTATTACTGTAATGTTTAGTATACACACATCCTTAGAAACAACGTGGGGGCTGATTTGACTGAACATTTCGAAGTGGAGGCTGGCTTGACCGCAGTTGCACTTTGTAGCTCTACACTTCCACTGTCATCCATTAGTTCCTCTGCATACTTTGTTAGCCCCCTTTTACCTTATTCTTCAATGGTCAGGACCCCCACAGGACCACCACAGAGCAGGTATTATTTAGGTGGTGGATTATTCTCAGCACTGCAGTGACACTGACGTGGTGGTGGTGGTGTGTTAGTGTGTGTTGTGCTGGTTTAAAAGGATCACACAGCAGTGTTGCTGGACTTTTTAAACAATGAGTCTACTTACTGTCCACTCTATTATTATACACACCTGCTTTGTTGGTCCACCTTGTGGATGTACATTATTATTATTATTGTTGTTGTTGTTGTTCTTGTTGCTTATTGTAGCTTTTAAGTTAACGTTATCCACAGTATTCAATGAGCTTCAATTATTTAGCAGCTGTTGTCTAATGCTAGAAACTGTTAGCCTTTTAGCTAACGTTACCTGCAGTGTTTCAGTTCAGACTACCAGTTAACCTGAAACTCACTAGATACCCGTTTCCATTTCCAAAATGCTCTCTATCTTAATCCAAAACTCATTAATAGACTTTCTGCTTACATTTTGCTAAGTAAAAAGTTGTTAAGATTAAACGTTTATTTACCTAACACCAACGAACGATTAGTCCTCTTTTTCAACGGCTCGCGTCGCACTGTTGCTATGGTGACGTTGTTCCGCCGGGGCGCTGAATCAGAGACTAGACGCTGGGCCACAGCCGGACAACCAGCGTCGGCGCGCACTCGTTTCTACGAGCACCAGCAAAACCCAGCTGTGGTAACAACTGGGACAGATCTGGCTACATTGATTCTGGCCGATTCTGACACTCGGCCGACTGTGCCGATAGAAAAGTGGGAACTGGGCCAGATGATTGTGCTAGCTGGGACATAAGTCTGGAATGCAGCGTCTGAACGCCATTTCAGCATCCCAGCCTGTTATTTAGGAGATGTATTACAGATGAATAAGCGCTCTATTAAATGGTCTCGGATAGCTCTCATAAGCATCTCTGAGACGCAGGCATGATGATGACGTAGTAAGATTGATCTGGAATGCAGCAGCTGAAGATATTGCAGATGAGCAAACGCTCTATTAAATACGTATTCCAGACGAACTGGATTACATCCAACAGACGTCTCTGAGATGTATATGTGCTATCAGGGATGTGGAACACTATAGCACTACTAGTGGTATTATGATATTCAAGCTGGATGAATGGATCGAAATTAACATGTCATTTAAGGTGACTCTAAACT
Source organism: Trichomycterus rosablanca (assembly GCF_030014385.1). Classification (NCBI taxonomy): domain Eukaryota; kingdom Metazoa; phylum Chordata; class Actinopteri; order Siluriformes; family Trichomycteridae; genus Trichomycterus; species Trichomycterus rosablanca. The sequence continues at coordinate 26,471,212 of NC_086001.1, read as the reverse complement.
AGCACAAGCAATTGTGATGCTCTGTTGTACTGCACATGCGCTGAATGCTACCATCCTGAAACTGCTGTGTTTCTCAATCTTGGACCTCACACCGGGCCCCAAATAAAAGAAGTAAGGTCCCACCGAGATTTGAACTCAAATCTGGACTCACGAGTCCAGAGTGCTAACCATTACACCGTGGAACCCTGACACTACAAGAACTAAACGTAATGATTCACCATTTGCTAAGTAAATAAAGCCAAAAAGAAAAATACACACAACTTCAGACTTTACTTTTACATCTCAAGTTATTTAAACTTATGTGATTGATATAATTGACTGAAATCAATTTTTTAAAAATTAGGTAATTTAGAAGTTTTAAACACTAAATAAAATAAATTTTTAGTTAAACATTGCCACCCAGGTATCAAAATCACAACAAAACGTTCCACTGTTGGAAAATTGCACCAAGTTCAGGACGCAGTTGGACGGTAGATGGCGCTGTAAACAATGACTTGCCATTATTCTCTCTTTAGATCTTTGTACATAATTCTACACTAAACCCATTCAACCAGCTGCATGGCAGCACAAAAACCATTAGAGTCTGAACACTTTCAGTGAAGTGCGTCTCAGTTTGTTCATGCTTTGTGAAAGCCTTTATGCAATGCTGATGTGAGTTATTTCTCCTGCTAAATTATTTAAATTGAATTAAGGTGATGAAGTTTTTACCCAGCAATAAAAAGTTATATTTAACGTAACTGTTCAGTACAATGTTTATTTTAAGTAGTGCCCTAAGTAGGAAGTTGGCGTCATTTGAGATGAGGCCGATAGTCTGTACTCAAAATGGCAGACTGAACGAACTGGCAAAGTTAGCTAAGGAAAGAAATGCTCTGAATAAACCTTTATTGTATTTTGTACCTGCTGTTTTTCTCATGTGTTTCTCACACGCTTTTTTATCACCTTAATTGTGTTTTTTAAAGCTTTCTCAATTTTGCACGTAATGCTAAACGAATGTTTTTATTTGATTGGTTGTTGTGATTAGCATTTATTTTAAGGTGAACTATACGGCACTAGGACCCAGCAGCACTGTTATTAATAGAGCGATGGTTCTTTATATTTCTGAGCGGTACCGCATGTAAACTCTAGATGTCGCTGTTGCACTTTCTAAAATACTCCACACGAACATACCTGTACTTTAAGTGTCTGGACTCTCCCAGGTGTAGTAAATCAACAATTTAAACAAAGCGCAACAGTTTAGGGAAGGCCCTTTCCTGTTTTACATGAAGAAAAGTTGATTGAAAGAAGCTCCAGTGTCACAGAGCCCTGACCTCAACTTAACTTGGGATAAAACCTGGGCATTTTTGTCACATCCGGACGTGCACAAATTCCCACATATAAACTCCAGAATCTTAATAGTTGTAGCCAAGTGGAGCTTAATGATCCAGTGACACTGACACACTGATATGCAGCCCCGGTTCTGGCTATGTTGCTTAGGCGAGCAGTGAGAAAATCCAGGGGGAGCAATGCCCACCCCAGTTGCTTTAGTTTCGCCCTAAGCTGGACTCGAATCTAGGGCAGAAAAATACGCGCTCTGCCCACTGCGCTACTCAAACAGCGGAGTAATAAACAGGTTGTTATGCTGATAAACCTGCGCACACACGGCGTCACCAAGACTAAAAGTGAACACTACTTTAAATAATAACTAAACACGTTCTAATTCCCACGGTAGCAGCAGTTTCCATCTGTTTCATACACATCACCCTGTCTCAGTCTAATCTGCAGCATTTCTCTCCCACTGATAAAAATACGGAACAAAACGCGTCCTGTAACAGTTAAATTGCGACTACGACTGCAACGGTACAAATACTAGTAGGTTTGATGTCGACTTTTTTTTATTGTTTTTTTTTTTTACTCAGTGACGAAAGTTATTTAAAATGTAGCAAAGTACAAATCTTAATACAAAACATACTTAAGTAAAAGTAAAATTACAGGTTGTAAAATCTACTTTAAAAAGTACAAGTACACAAAAAAACTACTCAATTACAGTAACACGACTAAATGTAATTTGTTACTTTCCACCTCTGTATAAGCCAAACTATGAAAATGTGTGAAAAACAAGTATAAGTAACATCTGTGCCAACATATAAAAATAATAATACATTTTATATAAGTAACATCTGTGCCAACATATAAAAATAATAATACATTTTATTTATGGGCGACTTTCAAAACACTGAAGGACACCTTACAATACAAAACATCAGTACATAATTAATTACACAGATTAAGGGTAGGCGAGTTTAAAGAAATATGTTTTAAGGCATGTTTTGAAACTAAGGAATGAATCAATGGTGTGAATGTCAGGAGGGAGAGAGTTCCAGAGATGTGGGGCAGAGTAGCTAAAAGCTCTAGCTCCCATATGAGGTAGACCAAAAAGGAGAGAGTTACAATAATCAATCACAATTCATCAAGAACATCAGCACTTCTAGGAGAAAGGAATGGACGTAGACGATTTATGTTACGTAAATGGAAATAAGCAGATTGTGTGATATTGTTAATATGTGCATGAAATGAAAGATTGTAAGTGGAAAGAGAGACGACTGAGTTCTTCATCATCACTGAGAATTTGTTAGATTTAGAGAGAGGAGATTTTGTACCTATAAAAAGAATTTCAGTTTTATCAGCATTTAATGTGAGAAAATTGTAAGAGAACCATGTTCTTAATTCTATTAGACAATCAGAGAGAGAGATGGAGGAGGAAGAGTAGCCGTGAGCACAGTGGACAGGTATAGCTCAGTGTCATCTGCATAACAATAAAATTGAATGTTGTATTTCCTAAAGATACATCCAATGAGAAGCAGGTAAATTATAAATAGTAGAGGCCCCAAGACAGAGCCCTGAGGGACACCACTAGTAACAGGAGTTACTGTGAACATACTGTACACGTCTAGAAATGTATGAAGAAAACCAATCAAGCACACTATCACCAAGACCAATATATGCTAGCCGATCCAATACCTTTTTTTTTCCAATTCACTTCCACTATTAACTGATAGCATTCACTTACATCAGGCTCTAAACCTCCTGGTTCTACCCACCATTCACTCCACTATAGATAATCACATTATTTCCCAGTAATAGTTTAACCTAAAGATTTATACTTTTATTATTACTGTTTACTTATTAATGTTTACTGTGTAATTAATGACCTATTAATTACACAGTATAATTCATTCATTGCTATCCATTTCTCCCCAACACTCATTCTCTCACTATATTTTATATTTTTATATTTTAGCTTGTTTGGTACAATCTGATGACTCACACTTGTGTCTAAGTGCTGATGAATGAGCAAAGCAGCTCCAACACTATGAGCATCATTTCTGTAAAATGTGAATGCGCTGGTGTTTTTTGAAATTACCCAGTTGATTAAAACTCTTCTCACACTGTGAGCACTGATACGGTTTCTCTCCAGTGTGAATGCGCTGGTGGATTTTGAGATTACTCTGTGTAATAAAACTCTTTCCACACTGTGAGCACTGATACGGTTTCTCTCCAGTGTGAATGCGCTGGTGGATTTTGAGATGACTCTGTGTAATAAAACTCTTCCCACACTGTAAGCACTGATACGGTTTCTCTCCAGTGTGAATGCGCTGGTGTTTTTTGAGAGCACTCTGTATATTAAAACTCTTTCCACATTGTGAGCACTGATACGACTTCTGTCCAGTGTGAATGCGCTGGTGTTTTTTGAGATTACTCTGTATATTAAAACTCTTTCCACACTGTGAGCACTGATATCGATTCTCTCCAGTGTGAATGCTCTGGTGTATTTTAAGATGACTCTGTAAATTAAAACTCTTTCCACACTGTGAGCACTGATACGGTTTCTCTCCAGTGTGAATGCGCTGGTGTACTTTGAGAGCACTCTGTCCATTAAAACTCTTTCCACACTGTGAGCACTGATATGGTTGCTCTCCAGTGTAAATGCACTGGTGTGTTTTGAGATTACTCTGTACATTAAAACTATTTCCACACTGTGAGCACTGATATGGTTTCTCTCCAGTGTGAATGCGCTGGTGTTTTTTGAGATTACTCTGTACATTAAAACTCTTTTCACACTGTGAGCACTGATACGGTTTCTCTCCAGTGTGAATGCGCTGGTGTATTTTGAGCTTAATCTGTGTATTAAAACTCTTCGCACACTGTGAGCAGGAATACTGTTTTTCTCCAGTGTGAATGTGCTGGTGTATTTTGAGAGCACCCTGGGTACTGAAGCGCTTTCCACACTGTGAGCACTGATATGGTTTCTCTCCTGTGTGAATGCGCTGGTGTACTTTGAGAGCACTCTGTCCATTAAAACTCTTTCCACACTGTGAGCACTGATATGGTTTCTCTCCAGTGTGAATGCACTGGTGTACTTTGAGAGCACTCTGTCCATTAAAACTCTTTCCACACTGTGAGCACTGATATGGTTTCTCTCCAGTGTGAATGCGCTGGTGTTTTTTGAGGTAACTCTGTTCATTAAAACTCTTTCCACACTGTGAGCACTGATATGGTTTCTCTCCAGTGTGAATGCGCTGGTGTTTTTTTAGATTACTCTGTACATTAAAACTCTTTCCACACTGTGAGCACTGATATGGTTTCTCTCCAGTGTGAATGCGCTGGTGTATTTTGAGCTTAATCTGTGTATTAAAACTCTTCCCACACTGTGAGCAGGAATACTGTTTTTCTCCAGTGTGAATGTGCTGGTGTATTTTGAGAGCACCCTGGGTACTGAAGCTCTTTCCACACTGTGAGCACTGATATGGTTTCTCTCCTGTGTGAATGCGCTGGTGTACTTTGAGAGCACTTTGTCCATTAAAACTCTTTCCACACTGTGAGCACTGATACGGTTTCTCTCCAGTGTGAATGCGCTGGTGTATTTTGAGCTTATTCTGTGTATTAAATCTCTTCCCACACTGTGAGCAGGAATACTGTTTTTCTCCAGTGTGAATGTGCTGGTGTATTTTGAGAGCACCCTGGGTACTGAAGCTCTTTCCACACTGTGAGCACTGATATGGTTTCTCTCCAGTGTGAATGCGCTGGTGTATTTTGAGAGCACCCCGGGTACTGAAGCTCTTCCCACACTGTGAGCAGACGTTTCCTTCTTCCTGTGTGGGACTGAGAGAGGTGTTAATGCTGACAGTACCAGAGGACGTTTGCTGATTACTGGAGCTTCTGGTGGGCGTCAGATCCTCATGTTCAGTCTTAATCTTCACCAGAGTCTCATATTTATCATGGTTGCAGCTCTTGATGTGATTGTGGAGCTGATTTTGGGTTGTAGAGGAACGTGGACACGAGGAGCAGCAGAAATCCTTGTTCAGTTCTGAAGCAGAAAATAATCAAATACATTTATAACATTATAAATAATAAATACATTTATAACATTATAAATAATCAAATAAATTAATAACACTATAAACAATCAAATACATGTATAACACTATAAACAATCAAATACATGTATAACACTATAAACAATCAAATACATGTATAACACTATAAACAATCAAATACATGTATAACACTAAAAACAATCAAATACATGTATAACACAAATACATTTATAACATTATAAATAATCAAATACATTTATAACACTATAAATAATCAAATACATTTATAACACTATTGTAAGAAATCCCGACGCTGACTCTCCCTCGGTTCGAGTGCGAAGTATTTGATTTGCCGTCATACCGAGCGATTCTCTTTCCAGTTACCTTTTCTCCTGCGACTTACTTCCGTGTTTATCTACGTCGGGTGAGTGTGTGCGTGTGTGCGTAGCGTGTTCAGTTTTACGTTAGTCTGTGTGTTTCCCAGCGTTCTCCTTCACATTTTTGTTTGCCCCTTCTCCTTTCCCTGTTCTCCTTAGCATTTAGTTAGCCTGTGTTTAGGTGTGTGTGTGAACTGTCCTGGTCTCTGTATTGTTGCTCCAGTGTTTTGTTTGTTTAGATCCATAGGTTTCTCACTCCTTTCCCTCTTCCTCTATCGCTGTTTGTTTGGAGCATTATTTGTCCTCACAGGTGGTTTGTGTTCGGCCGGCTGGGGTTGAGTTAGGTCTCACCCTAGCCCGCTCCTCCGGCGCGTCCCTACCTGTGCTTGTGTAGTTCGTTCTGTTCTTTTTTTTCCTTTTCATTAGCATTTCTCTCTTTCATACTAACATCCTCTCTGTTGGTGAACTAACGCTCTCTCTATCTCCCCCTACTAACTCTCTTACTTTTTCCCTATCCCTCGCTCTCCCTGTACTTCTCTCTCACTCTACTTGCTCTCGGTCCCATCCGTTGGCCGCCTCGTTCAGTTCACCACCTCTCTGTCTCTTACTGTCCTATCTAGGTTTTTCTGTTCTCCTGCTTCTCTCTCTCTTTGCTTCACCCTATTCTACAACTGTCGTGGAGTTTGTGATTCTCTTCTAAGCCTTCACCATTTGTCAGTATAGTCCTCTCCCTTATCTCTCTGTTAGTTCATAGTAACATTGTTTTTTCCTCTCCAGTATTTCCCCTTTTCTTTCGTCATCCATTTTTGTTTTGCCCTGCTACCTCCGACCGTATCTTTGTTCCTGTTGTTCTCTAATAAACGTTACGTGTTCTGCATCCTCGTCTCCAGACCACTCATTAAGCAATTGATGACAACTATAAATAATCAAATACATTTGTAACATTATAATAAATACATTTATAACATTATAAATAATCAAATACATTTATAACATTATAAATAATCAATACATTTATAACATTATAATGAATACATTTATAACATTATAAATAACAAATACATTTATAACATTATAAATAACCAAATACATTTATAACATTATAAATAATAAATACATTTATAACATTATAAATAATCAATACATTTATAACATTATAATGAATACATTTATAACATTATAAATAACAAATACATTTATAACATTATAAATAACCAAATACATTTATAACATTATAAATAATAAATACATTTATAACATTATAAATAACCAAATACATTTATAACAATATAAATAACCAAATACATTTATAACATTATAAATAACCAAATACATTTATAACATTATAAATAACCAAATACATTTATAACATTATAAATAATAAATACATTTATAACATTATAAATAACCAAATACATTTATAACATTATAAATAACCAAATACATTTATAACATTATAAATAATAAATACATTTATAACATTATAAATAACCAAATACATTTATAACATTATAAATAATAAATACATTTATAACATTATAAATAACCAAATACATTTATAACATTATAAATAATAAATACATTTATAACATTATAAATAACCAAATACATTTATAACATTATAAATAATCAAATACATTTATAACATTATAAATAACCAAATACATTTATAACATTATAAATAATCAAATACATTTATAACATTATAAATAACCAAATACATTTATAACATTATAAATAACCAAATACATTTATAACATTATAAATAATAAATACATTTATAACATTATAAATAACCAAATACATTTATAACATTATAAATAATCAAATACATTTATAACATTATAAATAACCAAATACATTTATAACATTATAAATAATAAATACATTTATAACATTATAAATAACAAAATACATTTATAACATTATAAATAATCAAATACATTTATAACATTATAAATAATCAAATACATTTATAACATTATCAATAATAATATACATTCATAACATTATAAAAAATAAAATACATTTATAACATTATAAATAATCAAATACTTTTATAACATTATAAATAATAAATACATTTATAACATTATAAATAATAAATACATTTATAACATTATAAATAATCAAATATTTCTTTAACATTATCAATAATAAATACATTTATAACATTATAAATAATCAAATACATTTATAACATTATAAATAATCAAATACATTTATGACATTATAAATAATCAAATATTTTTATAACATTATAAATAATAAATACATTTATAACATTATAAATAATCAAATACATTTATAACATTATAAATAATCAAATACATTTATAACATTATACATAATAATATACATTTATAACATTATAAATAATCAAATACATTAATAACATTATAAATAATCAAATACATTTATAACATTATAAATAATCAAATACATTTATAACATTATAAATAATCAAATACATTTATAACATTATAAATAATCAAACACATTTATAACATTATAAATAATCAAATACATTTATAACATTATAAATAATCAAATACATTTATAACATTATAAATATTAATATACATTTATAACATTATAAATAATCAAATACATTTATAACATTATAAATAATCAAATACATTTATAACATTATAAATAATCAAATACATTTATAACATTATAAATAATCAAATACTTTTATAACATTATAAATAATGAATACATTTATAACATTATAAATAATCAAATACATTTATAACATTATAAATAATCAAATACATTTATAACATTATAAATAATCAAATACTTTTATAACATTATAAATAATGAATACATTTATAACATTATAAATAATAAATACATTTATAACATTATAAATAATCAAATACATTTATAACATTATAAATAATCAAATACATTTATAACATTATAAATAATCAAATACATTTATAACATTATAAATAATACAATACATTTATAACATTATAAATAATCAAATACATTTATAACATTATAAATAATCAAATACATTTATAACATTATAAATAATCAAATACTTTTATAACATTATAAATAATGAATACATTTATAACATTATAAATAATAAATACATTTATAACATTATAAATAATCAAATACATTAATAACATTATAAATAATCAAATACATTTATAACATTATAAATAATCAAATACATTTATAACATTATAAATAATCAAATACATTTATAACATTATAAATAATCAAATACTTTTATAACATTATAAATAATCAAATACATTAATAACATTATAAATAATCAAATACATTTATAACATTATAAATAATCAAATACATTTATAACATTATAAATAATCAAATACATTTATAACATTATAAATAATCAAATACTTTTATAACATTATAAATAATCAAATACATTAATAACATTATAAATAATCAAATACATTTATAACATTATAAATAATCAAATACATTTATAACATTATAAATAATCAAATACATTTATAACATTATAAATAATCAAATACATTTATAACATTATAAATAATCAAATACATTTATAACATTATAAATAATCAAATACATTTATAACATTATAAATAATCAAATACATTTATAACATTATAAATAATCAAATACATTTATAACATTATAAATAATCAAATACATTTATAACATTATAAATAATCAAATACATTTATAACATTATAAATAATCAAATACTTTTATAACATTATAAATAATGAATACATTTATAACATTATAAATAATAAATACATTTATAACATTATAAATAATCAAATACATTTATAACATTATAAATAATCAAATACATTTATAACATTATAAATAATCAAATACATTTATAACATTATAAATAATACAATACATTTATAACATTATAAATAATCAAATACATTTATAACATTATAAATAATCAAATACATTTATAACATTATAAATAATCAAATACTTTTATAACATTATAAATAATGAATACATTTATAACATTATAAATAATAAATACATTTATAACATTATAAATAATCAAATACATTAATAACATTATAAATAATCAAATACATTTATAACATTATAAATAATCAAATACATTAATAACATTATAAATAATCAAATACATTTATAACATTATAAATAATCAAATACATTTATAACTTTATAAATCATTAAAAACATTTATAACATTATAAATAATCAAATACATTTATAACATTATAAATAATCAAATACATTTATAACATTATAAATAATCAAATACATTTATAACATTATAAATAATCAAATACATTTATAACATTATAAATAATCAAATACATTTATAACATTATAAATAATCAAATACATTTATAACATTATAAATAATCAAATACTTTTATAACATTATAAATAATAAATAGATTTATAACATTATAAATAATAAATACATTTATAACATTATAAATAATCAAATACATTTATAACATTATAAATAATCAAATACATTTATAACATTATAAATAATAAATACATTTATAACATTATAAATAATAAATACATTTATAACATTATAAATAATCAAGTACATTTATAACATTATAAATAATCAGATACATTTATAACATTATAAATAATCAAATACATTTATAACATTATAAATAATAATATACATCTATAACATTATAAATAATAATATACATTTATAACATTATAAATAATCAAATACATTTATAACATTATAATCAAATACATTTATAACATTATAAATAATCAGATACATTTATAACATTATAAATAATAAATACATTTATAACATTATAAATAATAAATACATTTATAACATTATAAATAATCAAATACATTTATAACATTATAAATAATCAAATACATTTATAACATTATAAATAATCAGATACATTTATAACATTATAAATAATCAAATACATTTATAACATTATAAATAATAATATACATCTATAACATTATAAATAATAATATACATTTATAACATTATAAATAATCAAATACATTTATAACATTATAATCAAATACATTTATAACATTATAAATAATCAGATACATTTATAACATTATAAATAATAAAATACATTTATAACATTATAAATAATAAAATACATTTATACCATTATAAATAATCAAATACATTTATAACATTATAAATAATAAAATACATTTATAACATTATAAATAATCAAATACATTTATAACATTATAAATAATCAAATACATTTATAACATTATAAATAATCAAATACATTTATAACATTATAAATAATCAAATACATTTATAACATTATAAATAATCAAATACATTTATAACATTATAAATTATCAAATACATTTATAACATTATAAATAATAAAATACATTTATAACATTATAAATAATAAAATAAATTTATAACATTATATATAATAAAATACATTTATAACATTATAAATAATAAAATACATTTATAACATTATAAATAATAATATACATTTATAACATTATAAATAATCAAATACATTTATAACATTAAAAAAAATCAAATACATTTATAACATTATAAATAATCAGATACATTTATAACATTATAAATAACCAAATACATTTATAACATTATAAATAATCAAATACATTTATAACATTATAAATAATAAAATACATTTATAACATTATATATAATAAAATACATGTATAACATTATATATAATAAAATACATTTATAGCATTATAAATGATAAAATACATTTATAACATTATATATAATCAAATATATTTATAACATTATAAATAATAAATACATTTATAACATTATAAATAATCAAATACATTTATAACATTATAAATAATCATATACATTTATAACATTATAAATAATCAAATACATTTATAACATTATATATAATAAAATACATTTATAACATTATAAATAATCAGATACATTTATAACATTATAAATAATAATATACATTTATAACATTATAAATAATAAAATACATTTATAACATTATAAATAATCAAATACATTTATAACATTATAAATAATCAAATACATTTATAACATTATATATAATAAAATACATTTATAACATTATAAATAATAAAATACATTTATAACATTATATATAATAAAATACATTTATAACATTATAAATAATAATATACATTTATAACATTATAAATAATCAAATACATTTATAACATTATAAATAATCAAATACATTTATAACATTATAAATAATCAAATACATTTATAACATTATAAATAATCAAATACATTTATAACATTATAAATAATCAAATACATGTATAACATTATAAATAATCAAATACATTTATAACATTATATATAATAAAATACATTTATAACATTATAAATAATCAAATACATTTATAACATTATAAATAATCAAATACATGTATAACATTATAAATAATCAAATACATTTATAACATTATATATAATAAAATACATTTATAACATTATAAATAATCAAATACATTTATAACATTATAAATAATCAAATACATTTATAACATTATATATAATAAAATACATTTATAACATTATAAATAATAAAATACATTTATAACATTATATATAATAAAATACATTTATAACATTACAAATAATAAATACATTTATAACATTATAAATAATAAAGATTGTTAGTAAATGTTAAACTGAAGTCCTGTACCATGATGCATCATGAATGATTAATTTCTTTAGGTTGTCCACTATGGGAGGCACTCTAGAACTCTCTGCTCGACTCTTTGCTGGATCTCTTCTCTCTGTGAATTTCTCTGTACACAATACTTTCATTTTTCTTCTTGAATTCTATGTGTAATCGATCCCTTCTGTTATGTTTGTTTTGTCATTGTACATCGACCTTGAGTTTGGTGAAAGGCGCTATATAAGTTAAACTTATTACTATTATTATTATTGTAGTTTGTGTGGTTCTTAACACCAGATCAGCTGCTGTCTCTATTATCATGGCTGAACAGATTCTCACAAGTTGGGCTCGACGGTTTTCTTTATTTGTGTAAATAGAGATTAGAGTCGTTTGTGTGACTGTGAGGGTTTAGTGGTGCTGTTAGTGTTAGTATTAGTGATAGACACAAATAAATTCAATAATAAATGTTATTTTTACTTACTGAGTTCATCTTTATCTTCAGGTTCTTCCTTCTTCACAGGCTTCATCTGGAAACCTCCACACTGTTGGTCCTCTGGGGTGAGGTGTTCCTCAGAGGTGACGTGTTCCACAGGGATTAAAGATCCTTCACCTGAAATTCATCAATATGTGAAGAAGAAACTCAACAACTGGAGGAAACTGAAGGTTGTGGGTTTAGTTACCACAAATAAATACTACTTAGATTTAATCCAGACTGGAAGTATCAGCATTTCTACATCCAATCCTATCCACATTCTCTTATTATTTCTACTATACTAACCACACTGTACTGTACTAACATGGCAAATTGCTCCACATTTACTTACAGAAGTAACTTCCATCTTCTTCCTCCTCCTTTTTTATTAGTTTCTCTTGGAATCCTTCATTTTGTAGATCTATGGGGGTGACGTGTCCCTCTTCTGCTGACTGCATTATTAAAAGATCTGACAGGCAGACGGACAGATAGACAAATGTACTTTATTCCCTATTAAAGAGAAATCCAGGAATACTCTTTCAGACTGTTTTAACTGTTTATTTTTAATGCTGTGAGGCTGTAAACAGAGTGAAAATGTTGAAACTATTGTGGGACTGAGCAGCATCAGACAGAAAAGACTTCTAATAGAACTTTTTGGGTTGGTTTCACAGACAGGGATTAAGCCTAGTCCTAGACTACACAGCATTTTGAATGGAGATTCTCTATTTAAAGCAACATGTAGTCCTGGACTATAAGCCTTAATCCCTGTCTGGGAAACAACCCTTTGAGTTTGGTGGAAGTGGTTTTGTGGCCCAAAGTGAAATGATTAAGTCTGATGTTCTTTACATCTAGTTTCTCATCCACTCCCAATAACAGTGCTGTACTAATACTTTTAACTTTTACTATAAACCTGTAAAACAACCTGTAAACAAAGCTACAAGAACTCGCTGTTTCTATCAAACATTACAAACTGTAAACAAAGCTGAACATGTGACGCGTTTATATCAAAATGTTAGATTTAATAATGAATAAACTCTGAATTCGTTACAATCCACTGATTCATCGGTTCAATGAATCGGTTCATCAGTACTGAATCATGTGTGATGCTAACAGTTAGCGGAGCAGCTAAAAGTTTGTTTGTTTAAATAAAACTGGAGTTAAAGCTCCTCAAATCCTCACAGTGATGTTTTATTATGAACTCTAGTTTTATTATTAATTAGAATGTGGTTATAATGAAATATAAGGGTTATAATTAAATACATATTTTACTTACAGATGAGGCTCTACAGTACAAACACAGCAGCTTCTTGTTCTTCTTATGATGTTTAATGGCGGTTGGCAGAACAACTTAAGACGCACCAGCGCCACCAACTGGACTGGAGTTGAACAGCAGCTTAGCAGTAAAACATCTCCATTAGCCCTGTATCTCTCAGCTACAGTGTTGGGGGGAACGCGGTACAGTCACGTGATGACTTTTTATCTGTAACGAAGTAATGTAACGCGTTACAGTTACATATTTGTAATGACATTACAGTTACTGTGATGAGGGATGAGTCGTTCCAGAACGAACCGATTCTATTGAACGACTCTTTGAAATGAACCAAAAGAACCGAGTTGTTTAATGATGTTAAATCTGATTGGTTCATGGCGTGTATGTTTTAAAGCAGAAACAAACACAGGCACATCTCTGCACAAGAGAGGATTTTTCTGAAACTAAATAAATAAAGTAAATAAATGGAATTTGTTTGTAGATGTGATTCCAGTATACAGTATTTGTTTGGGTTTAGAATGTAACGTGAAAGTAAAGTAATGAGGAACGAGATTATATTTTCCAGGATGTAATGAGTAAAGTAATCCCATTAAAATTTTAGTTAAGTAATAAGTAATGAGTAATGGATTACTTTTTTGAGTAACTACCCCAACACTGCTCAGGTAGCTTTAGAGAGGACTACAGTCAGTCCTAGACGTTCTCCCAAGCAGTTTCTCTAATGTCATGTTTTGTTTTCCAACTCACACATTCACACCAGTAGAAGCTTAAAAATAACACTACAAACCAACTAGTCTATAAGCTCAAGAGGATTCATCTTTATAGACGGTGCTGTTTATGCTTTTACACTTTAAAATATGAGGAGTGTTTTTTATTACAACAAACACAACATTAACAATTAATAATTATAAAAATTAAATAATAATAATTATGTCACAAATCTGTACCCAAGAAACAAGCTGTAATTTATTTCTAGCACCACTAGATAACGACGATGTCTGTACAACATGTTGAACTTCACTTTAACAGTCAGTTGAATGTGTTTTACTGTAGTAAGAATGAAAGTATGAGCTGATCTTTGTCTCATTGTGTAGCTTTGATGAAGAAAAAGCCGCTGGGTCAGTGTGTAACAGGAGGTTTGGAGTGAAGGTGTGTGTGTGTGGATAAAAGCTTACAGCACCTGGTATTCCCAGGCGGTCTCCCATCCAAGTACTAACCAGGTCCGACCCTGCTTAGCTTAGCTGCTGCTGCTGATCCTCTTTCACCTGCATTTAGTACAAAAACACCACAACAAATCATCTGGATTCAACCTTTTCTTAACCATGTACCAGAAAAGTCGCTCACTGCTGCCTACAAAACCACACAAAACACTTTATGCAGAAGAACCTTTAACTCTCTCTTACTTTTATTTTTATTTAATCTTTATTGTTTAGGTTTTTTTTTTTATTGTTTAGGTTAGGTTTGTGTATGTATGATTTGTGTACATTTTATTAATTTAAATGATCCTCTAGGCCACCCAAGGAGGATGGAGGTCCCTGCTGAGTCTGGTTCCTCTCAAGGTTTTTCCTGTAATTTTAAGGGAGTTTTTCCTTCTCACTGTCGCCCTCGGTTTGCTCAAGAGGGTTTTTTTTTTTTGGTCTGTTGGTCCTGGATTCTGTAAAGTTGCTTTGAGACAATGTTCAGTGTAAAAAGCGCTATATAAATAAATGTGACTTGACTTGTATTATTGTTTGGCGCCTCTTGTGGCACTATTGGATAATTGTTAAAAAATTTTTTGATATGGAGATCTTGTGATCATTGTTCACACAGGCACTGACTTCATTAAAGAAAAAGAAGTAAACATAAATAAAATTGAATTAAAAAACAATATCAAACAATAAAACAAGCAATACCCTTTGTATGGATAAAAGAAATGGAGGAAAATAAAACTTAGGAAGAAAATGATGAACCTGAAATGAAAGTAGAAATAAACAATAGAATTTGAACAATGCAAACTAAACCTTTCTATAAACGTTTACTAGGAAAAGTAAAGCTAACACATAGTGGAGCAGGTTGTTCCCAGACCTAGGAGTCAAAGGTATTTAAAAAAAAAAACACTTTTGCTAAAACACAAGTCAATTTTAATGAGTTAAGATTATATAGAATACATTCGTGTGAATCTCTAAATAAACCTGCTAATAACCTTTCTAACAGAAAACTGTTTTAATGTTTGTTTATTAGGATTTTAACGTCATGTTTTTACACTTTTGGCTACATTCATGACAGGAACGGTAGTTACTCATTACACAAGATTCATCAGTTCTCAAGGTTATATTGAACACAGTCATGGACAATTTAGTGTCTTCAATTCACCTCACTTGCATGTCTTTGGACTGTGGGAGGAAACCGGAGCATCCGGAGTAAACCCACGCAGACACGGGGAGAACATGCAAACTCCACACAGAAAGTACCCGGACCGCCCCACCTGGGGTTCGAACCCAGGACCTTCTTGCTGTGAGGCAACAGTGCTACCCACTAAGCCACCGTGCCTCCCCCTGTTTTAATGTAAGTAAAGAAAGTTTGTTTTCCTTTTTTATATATATTTATTGTATATTACTGTCAGTGTTTTTAACAAACTTGTCAGTCCAGAAGCCAAGATTAGAAATGTGTCCTTTAAAAGACACTTTCTAGCTGTTAGCATAATAAAGTGTCCGTCTGTCCTTTTTATTCAAGCACCTACAGCTTACAGCCACACCTGAATCCAATGAAGACAGACCATGGGAACCAGGTGATGATTGCCGGCAGGAAGTGCAGACAATGATGGAGGAAAGGAGGAGGATGAAAGATGCTGTCTAGTATCAGTAACTGTAAAATCATGATTTGTTTTTGAGGAACTTGATTTCTATATATTTCATTGTTTGCTGAATATTGAAGGCAAACACAGAGTATCACATCATGACCACAAGTTTTTTACTGATATGTTGACAGTTTTGAACAAGAGATACAGACTACACAACAGTCTTAGACTCCTAAGATTATATATGAAGTTATAAAGTTAGAATAAGTACAAATAATCATAAATACAGTAAAAAGTAGACGCTTGCACAGAACTGTATGTGTTTCACATTTCCTATTTAGTTGTTTGCTAGAAGACAGATTGAGAATAAAATATAATCACAATTATCAATCTATGTTTGCTTTTTTCTAGATATTGAGCAGTTGCAGGCAGTCAGGGACGTCTTAGACCGAGTTGAAGAACACAAAGGACTCGAGAGTGGACTTCCAATCCCAAAGGCTAGACCCAGCTAACATGAGTTATACCCAAACAGTGGACCAGACTGGCAGCAATTCAACAGGAGGCAAAAAAGGACTTGTGGACGTGAGGAGTGCATCAACTCTGTTGCATTTGGAAAGCATGGCAAAGTTCCAGAGGGGAAGAAGAGGCTGGATACATCCAAAGTGAATGGAATACTAAGTAAGTATCTTTTAGCTTTCTCATTTCATACTGAAGCAACCTTAGATGTATACAGTGTGGGTATAAGTCATTACATTGTGGTCAGTATATAGCCAGTATAGCAGTGCTGTGGATAGATGTGTTGTAGACTCTTAGTACTCATTTATAAAGCCAATCACTGTACATACTTTCATTTTATATTCTACTCCAGCTTATACCATGATCTGTGTTAAACTGCATGGATGGGAACCAGTTGAGAAAGCCAAACTGAAGAAAGCCGTTATCAACAAATGTCGTATCAGGGCCAAGTCAAAGGCTTTATGAAGGAAGCGAAGAAAAGGACTCGAGGTGCTGTTATTGGATACAGAAAGCTCTTTGCCTTTACTACCCACCCTGTTTTGTGTCCCTGATCCAGCCAGCATTTGTTTATTTTGAGTTAAATTAAGACAAAGTTCTACAGTTTGTCTCAAATCAATCCTGCTGTTGTGAAATCTTCTTAAATTCAAAACTTTTCTAGAGAAAGTTTTATTCCTTTGAACAAATTGCATTATCCAAGAAATAATGCTTGAATCAAGCACGACTATCTTTCATAGGAACCAGACACTTTCATTAGGTAAAATTACTTAAAACTAGTTAAAACAATCATAAAATCATGACATATATGGACTAGATTTAAGATGATTTCACTTGTGAAGATGTGATGTGTGTTATAAACATAAGCTTTAAATTGATATTAGCTAAACATTTTAGACTGTTTTCTGAAGTGTTTATATGGTGTCAATAACTCAGTTGCTTTAGATTCTATCTGATTTATTATCGTAAGTTGTTTTGCTGGGAATATTGTGTTACTACTACTGTCAGCTGTATAACCCATTTATCTGGTGTATAATGATTGCAGTCCCACACTACATACTGCATTCTTAAATATTTGCTACTGTTCAGTTGTATTCAGTTGTACATTGAAGTTTCAGCACCTGAAATTGTACTTCAGCTGTTATTTCTGTAATATGTTATTTTTACTATGCAAAATTATTTCTTTCAAGAATAAAAGGTAAAACTGATTGGACAGTTGTTTGTGTTGATTGAATTGAATGTGTTTAATTAGGGTTACAAAGCTTTAGTTCTTAACTTCTGAATGATTTTGCTAACTTTAAAAAGTGGAACTTTTGGAGAATTGTTAAATAAAAATAATATGATATAGATAAGATAGAACTTTATTAATCCTGATGGAAATTGTTTCATTACAGCAGTAAAACACAGAACTCTACACAGAACTCTACATATGTTACACAACCATAGAATATACTGTAGATCAAAACAGTAAGGGAGGGATATACAGGGGCACCGCTACAAATATGGAGTAAAAAACAGTATACTGTATCAATAAAGTATCCAAATACACATTTATTATTACCATTATAATTACCACTACCATTATCACCACTATTATCAACATTATTACCATTACTATCACTAGATTATTAATAACAATAATAATAATGACAATAACAAAATGTGACGGCAAATTTGGGGTCTAGAAAATGAAGTGACTTCAGTGAGTAAGTGGCTTACGTTCAAGGAAAAACAGCCCTAATCAGTCCAGCAACATTAGATCTGGCTGCCTCGACTGTGAAGAGACTTGTTGTAGAGTCTGATGGCGGTGGGTAAAAAAGATCATTAAAGATTTTATGGATTTTACTGTTTTACTTCAAAACAAAAGAACCAGATCCTGAACCAACCCCTATTTCTGAACCCAGCCATAAGATTAGAATATAAAGGAGCAAAAATCAACAGCTAAAAGACGTTTTATATGAATTTACACCCGGATTTTTACCCACACAGGCATGCACTGACTTAATGAAATAAAAGAAGTAAAAATAAAAAATAAAATGGAAATTAAAAAACAATATCAAAAATAAAACAACAAAACCTTTTAAATGGATAAAAGAAATTAAGGAGAATAAAACAGAGAAAGAAAATTATGAACCTGAAATAAAAGTACAAATAAAAATGAAAACAATAGAATTGTTACTCAAATATTATTGTAACTCAATTCATAATGTAATAATACAGACCCTGTAGTGGTGGTCTTGCTAAAAGAATGGATGAAAAGTCTGGGTTGTTCTCAAACATACACATTTGTATGGTATAAAGTGAAAGATTTCTCCTGGAGAAAATAAACATTACATTGTAATAAAATGTAATTTTGAAAATCAAATCTCTCTCTCTATACAGGCTCATCGTGGAGGCAAATTGGTGGATAAGTGGGCGGGTCTAAACTGCTGTAGGCTGAATGAGCAGAGATAAACTGATGAAGGCTGAACGAACGTACCACAATACAAATAACTATTTCTGTGAAAGAATCAAATCCCCTCTGAAACCATCTAAGTTCTAAGTATCTAAGTTCTGTTGTATTATTCCTCACCATGTGCTGGTTTCACTTTTAAACTTGTGTTTTACAGCTCAGGAGAAATCAGGTGAGAATCCGCTACTCCAGGAGAGTCTAAACACCTCATGTGGCTTAATGTACAAAAACAGCCTAGAAACACCAAACGTCTCTCAGTTATTACTGCTTATAAGCGCTCGATACTGCTGAAATGACCAACCTGTGGTTCAAAAGGAAAATGATCATTTTTATAATAAGATTTTTCTTATAATAGACTTGAGAAGAAAGAAGTTTAAGGTAAAAATGATCAGATTTACAATTTTGTAATGTACACAAACTTTAAATATTCAGTTTGTCTCTTTGTTCTGAAGGTCTTAAAATGTTTCCTTATTAAAAAGAAAATCTTCCTACATGCATCACTGCCTCAATCACTGCCTTAATTTGTTAAATCTGACAGTTTTACTTTTGATCCTAAACAAAGATAAAACCCCGGGTAGAGGGGCTGAGTGAACGTGGTCTGAACTCTGTGGAGGAGCTTCATTGTATCAGAGACGCTGTAGAAGAACAGAGTTCCTGCCTCATAATCCACATACACTCCTATTCTAGCGGAACTCGGCATTATGGGAATTTTAGTCTCTTTCTGATTGTGCCAGAATGAAAATCTGGATGGAGAACAGAACAAACTCCAGGACTGATCATTCCGTCCAAACACACACTCACCACCACCTCCCTTCCTGCTGATGCTTTTATATGACACTGCTATATAAACCCCATAATCCCCACTTAAATCAACCTCCCAGTAACAGCGTCCACTCACACTCTCTCTACACACAACCTGGAAACAAAAACTATCAAATCTATCTGGATGATCAGGATACTGTAATGTTCCACTCCAGGTCACCACTTTGTTCTCCTCAGACAGACGGAGGTTTTTATTTACTGTGTTTGGATCCAGTGTGAACCGACAAACATCTGGAGAGGAAACACAAAACAAACCAATTAACATAGAGAGAGAGAGAGAGAGAGAGAGAGAGAGAGAGAGAGAGAGAGAGAGAGAGAGAGTGTGTAACGCGTGGGCTAGGATGAGACAGAGGGGCGGACACACATGCAGAGATGTACTTGAACAAAACTTTAATAACGAAACACACGTAATACACAGGACAGACAAACAAAGCAAACCAGACTAAACTAGGCTAAACCAAACAATGAACTTAACTAAGTTAATCAAAACTAAGTTAATCAAAACTAAACCCAAAGGAACCAAGGCGCAAGGCGCAAGGCGCAAGGCGCAAGGCGCAAGGCGCAAGGCGCAAGGCGCAAGGCGCAAGGCGCAAGGCGCAAGGCGCAAGGCGCAAGGCGCAAGGCGCAAGGCGCAAGGCGCAAGGCGCAAGGCGCAATACAACCAGAGTCAAAAATAGTTCCCAAAGTCTGTGTTCCAGCTCACCTCTTAAATAGGGGGCAGCTGGAGCTAATTAGTCACAGAGAACCAATTAGGAAGGGGGGTGTGACAGGAGACTGAGGAGAGAGAGAGGCATGGCACAAAGGAGCGCCAGAGCACACAGAGGCTCAAAGTGTGACAGAGAGAGAGTGTGTGTGTACAGTGTGTGTGAGTGTATGAGAGCGAGATAGTGTAGGCATATGTGTGTGTGCATTTGTATGTAAAGGTGTGTGTGTGTGTGTATTTGTATGTAAAGGTGTGTATGTGAGTGTGTTTATTTGTATGTAAAGGTGTGTGAGTGTGTGTATTTGTTTGTAAAGGTGTGTATGTGAGTGTGTTTATTTGTATGTAAAGGTGTGTGAGTGTGTGTGTATTTGTATGTAAAGGTGTGTATGTGAGTGTGTTTATTTGTATGTAAAGGTGTGTGAGTGTGTGTATTTGTATGTAAAGGTGTGTATGTGAGTGTGTTTATTTGTATGTAAAGGTGTGTGAGTGTGTGTGTATTTGTATGTAAAGGTGTGTGTGAGTGTGTTTATTTGAATGTAAAGGTGTGTGTGTATTTGTATGTAAAGGTGTGTGTGTGTATTTGTATGTAAGGGTGTGTGTGTGAGTGTGTGTGTATTTGTATGTAAAGCTGTGTGTGTGTGTGTGTGTGTTTGTATGTAAAGGTGTGTTTATGAGTGTGGGTGTGTGTGTATTTGTATGTAAAGGTGTGAGTGTGTGTATTTGTATGTAAAGGTGTGTTTATGAGTGTGTGTGAGTGTGTGTATTTGTATGTAAAGGTGTGTGTAAGTGTGTGTGTGTGTGTGTATTTGTATGTAAAGCTGTGTGTGTGTGTGTATTTGTATGTAAAGTTGTGTTTATGAGTGTGTGTATTTGTATGTAAAGGTGTGTTTATGAGTGTGTGTGTGTGTGTGTGTATTTGTATGTAAAGCTGTGTGTGTGTGTGTGTTTGTATGTAAAGGTGTGTTTATGAGTGTGTGTATTTGTATGTAAAGGTGTGTTTATGAGTGTGTGTATTTGTATGTAAAGGTGTGTTTATGAGTGTGTGTATTTGTATGTAAAGGTGTGTGTATTGGTATGTAAAGGTGTGTGTGTGCGTGTGTATTTGTATGTAAAGCTCTGTGTGTGTGTTTGTATGTAAAGGTGTGTTTATGAGTGTGTGTGAGTGTGTGTATTGGTATGTAAAGGTGTGTGTGTGTGTATTTGTATGTAAAGGTGTGTTTATGAGTGTGTGTATTTGTATGTAAAGGTGTGTATGTGAGTGTGTTTATTTGTATGTAAAGGTGTGTGAGTGTGTGTGTATTTGTATGTAAAGGTGTGTGTGAGCGTGTTTATTTGAATGTAAAGGTGTGTGTGTATTTGTATGTAAAGGTGTGTGTGTGTATTTGTATGTAAGGGTGTGTGTGTGAGTGTGTGTGTATTTGTATGTAAAGCTGTGTGTGTGTGTGTTTGTATGTAAAGGTGTGTTTATGAGTGTGGGTGTGTGTGTATTTGTATGTAAAGGTGTGAGTGTGTGTATTTGTATGTAAAGGTGTGTTTATGAGTGTGTGTGAGTGTGTGTATTTGTATGTAAAGGTGTGTGTAAGTGTGTGTGTGTGTGTGTATTTGTATGTAAAGCTGTGTGTGTGTGTGTATTTGTATGTAAAGTTGTGTTTATGAGTGTGTGTATTTGTATGTAAAGGTGTGTTTATGAGTGTGTGTGTGTGTGTGTATTTGTATGTAAAGCTGTGTGTGTGTGTGTGTGTTTGTATGTAAAGGTGTGTTTATGAGTGTGTGTATTTGTATGTAAAGGTGTGTTTATGAGTGTGTGTATTTGTATGTAAAGGTGTGTTTATGAGTGTGTGTATTTGTATGTAAAGGTGTGTGTATTGGTATGTAAAGGTGTGTGTGTGCGTGTGTATTTGTATGTAAAGCTCTGTGTGTGTGTTTGTATGTAAAGGTGTGTTTATGAGTGTGTGTGAGTGTGTGTATTGGTATGTAAAGGTGTGTGTGTGTGTATTTGTATGTAAAGCTCTGTGTGTGTGTTTGTATGTAAAGGTGTGTTTATGAGTGTGTGTATTTGTATGTAAGGGTGTGTGTGTGAGTGTGTGTGTATTTGTGTGTAAAGCTGTGTGTGTGTTTGTATGTAAAGGTGTGTTTATGAGTGTGTGTATTTGTATGTAAAGGTGTGTTTATGAGTGTGTGTGTGTGTGTGTGTATTTGTATGTAAAGCTGTGTGTGTGTTTGTATGTAAAGGTGTGTTTATGAGTGTGTGTGAGTGTGTGTATTTGTATGTAAAGGTGTGTGTAAGTGTGTGTGTGTGTGTATTTGTATGTAAAGCTGTGTGTGTGTGTGTGTGTGTGTGTGTGTATTTGTATGTAAAGCTGTGTGTGTGTGTGTTTGTATGTAAAGGTGTGTTTATGAGTGTGTGTATTTGTATGTAAAGGTGTGTTTATGAGTGTGTGTATTTGTATGTAAAGGTGTGTTTATGAGTGTGTGTATTTGTATGTAAAGGTGTGTGTATTGGTATGTAAAGGTGTGTGTGTGTGTGTGTGTGTGTGTGTGTGTGTGTATTTGTATGTAAAGCTCTGTGTGTGTGTTTGTATGTAAAGGTGTGTTTATGAGTGTGTGTGTATTTGTATGTAAAGGTGTGTTTATGAGTGTGTGTGAGTGTGTGTATTGGTATGTAAAGGTGTGTGTGTGTGTGTGTGTGTGTGTATTTGTATGTAAAGCTCTGTGTGTGTGTTTGTATGTAAAGGTGTGTTTATGAGTGTGTGTATTTGTATGTAAAGGTGTGTGTTTGTATGTAAAGGTGTGTTTATGAGTGTGTGTATTTGTATGTAAAGGTGTGTGTGTGTGTGTGTGTGTGTGTGTGTGTGTGTGTGTGTGTGTGTGTGTGATTTGTGAGTATGTGTATGTAAAGGTGTGTGTGTAAGTGTGTGTATTTTGGTCTTGTTGTGTGACTTATTTAACGCAAAAAATATCCTGGATCACAGAGGCATGATCACTTCCAGGATGGGGCAATAATACATGTTTATGTATTATTGTTTATTATTATTTAGTTTTAGGTTGCCTGTACACATTTTAAAAGTAATTTGATTCATTTTTGATGTATTTGTTTTGCATTTCAAAAGTGTTCTCTTTAAAGTGTCCTGTAAGCAAGGAATAGAAATGTACAGTTAGTTTTAAGAGACATATGTCTTATTTAATCTTAAGCTTTAATAAAGAGAAAAAATATTCCTTATCCGATTAATCGCTGGAATAATCGATAGAATACTCGATTACAAAAATAATCAATAGTTGCAGCCCTATTCAAGGGCACATTAATGTCTTATCAAGGAAAACATGCAAGAAACCACAGGACAGCTTTAGGGCTAAAAATGTCTGGTCATCAGTTCATGATTTAAAGATTAAATACAACACAACAATTCCAAATAACAAGAGCAGATATTTGTTGAAATAAAGTTTAGGTTTTGGACTTAAATCTCAACTTGGACTCAAATCTGGACTTAAACCAAAATGAGCTGCTGTAGCATCTGAACTAGTAAAGTGTGACAAATACGGTATGTAAAAATACAGATAACTGGGGGTGCAAATACTTTTTCACTGCACTGTGTATGTTTGTGTGCTTGTGAGAAACTTACATTGTAGAAAATCTTCTCTGATTTCAGGTTCAGGAGATGAAGTAATCCGGACTTTCTTCACTGCAGAAAGAGTAACAGTACAATCACTAATCACAGTAAATACATATTTACACCAGAAACTGTCACAGGTACAGCCAGTAAGAAGTATTTCATTCAACCCTGGACTTACTGTGACCAGGACCAGTACTGGGTTAATAAGTAACTGAATGATGTTGTTGGATGTAAAATGTTCATGTTGGTGAATTTGATTGTTTTGTTTGATGTTTGAGTACCGAAGAATTGGAGACAATGGAACACTGAGGGCTTGAACTCACCTTCATCTGGTATCTTCTCATACTGCTCTTTCCAGAATTCTTCTACTTTCTCTCTCAGCTGAGATACAGACTTTGTAACATCATCAAATGAGAGGAAAGGACTGATTGTGATGGCGGCTGATTCTGCAGATCCAGCAGGAGCCGAGAGAGACTGAAAATTCTACATCCAGACAGATAATGTTCACAGAGAAACAACAAGATGATGGTGAATCACAAATGATTCAACTAATAAACTAATAAACTTGTGCCTGTAAAACTGTTGAAAATAGTAGGTACAAGGACAATTTAACACTACTGTGAAGATTGTAAAATCTTCTTAAAACCTGCAAAATCTGCAAAAACATCTTAAACAGATAATCCAGCTGTGTTTGGGTATAAAAGAAGCATTCAGGTATAGACCAGTTTTTATGAGCAATGACTAAAATACATTATTAAATAATCCTACAGTTTAAACACAACATTCATCATCAAGCATTACCAGCCCTGTTATTTCACTACCTGTCCACTAGAGGCACCATTACCTAAATATTGATCCTAATCTTTTATTGTCTGCAGTCACATGTTTTCTGTTTGTCCTCGTTTTTAAAATCAAACCCTAAACAATTGTTCAGGTTCCTGTGTGTCTTTTCAGACAAAAATATTGTGGACTATGTATGTATTGTGTTAAACAAGGTCAAACTTGTTCCTTTAAATAAGACTTTAAAAGAGTTGCTGCTATTTCAATTTATTTTTGATTGAGAGAAGTCAGGCTTGCACATCTGTGTGCTTTTAGAGGTCTAAATTTGTTCACCTTAAATTTACTTAATTTAGTTTTGTAATCATTAGAACAAATGCACAGCAGCACCTACAATTTGATCCCTCATCGATAGCCAAGTCAAAACACTTCACCAGAAGATCAACAGATTATTAGGACTCACCTGTACACAGTTTAAATAGAACTTCATTCACTTCCTTCTCAGGGGTGAAGAGGTTCATTTATTCAACCAATGGATTAATACCATTACAATACATTCTCAGATACCAGCTGCCCCTTTTCCCTTTGGCTGGCAACCAATCAGATTTTCACCTGTTATTTCCCTACCTGTCCACCAGAGACCGCCATCAATGTTTAATCTAATCTCTCATTATCTGATATCAAGTAAGTTCTTACTATTTCTCAACTTTTTAATTTATTACTTGGACTGGTGCAGCAATAATATAATTATTTGTAGTTCTGTTACCTGGAGGAAATGGACGGGATCCTCTGTGTGTGAAAGCTGTTCCAGTTCAGCATCTTTCCTCTTCAGCTCTACAATATGCTGTTCCAACTGCTTCAGGACTTTTTCAGCTCGACTTACTTCTGCTGTCTCTCGATCTCTGATCAGATCTTTTAGCTCAGAGCATCTTCTGTTAATTGAGTTGATTAGTTCAGTACAGATCATCTCAATGTTCTTCACTGCTGTCTGTGCAGAACACTGTGAGAAGATTCAGAAAGAGGAAACATTTCTCACTTAGATATTTGTCCATCCTTCACATTCATATGTAGCTACTGACCAGACTAAGACTTTCATCACTCATAGCTTGGTGATGGTGTTAAATGGCTTGATTTTTCATACCCTGGTAAATGTTACCATCATCATCATGTCCACATGATGCAGTATTTGATACTCTACTTCCCAAATATAAGAAAGAGTTGCAGTCTTCTACCTTCCACCTTAAACTCCAGCACTTCTTCAATGTTCATCATCATTTTACTGCATTTATCAGCATGTTATATTTCCTCACAGCTCTTTGATACAACACACCTGCTCCTGTATGTCCTTAATTCAAAATTATATGTGTGGATTAAATCTAATAAAATTTAAAAACACCATATATACTGTAAAATGTGCTGGTGGTAGCATACTGTTACATAAATTCTTTTGAGTACCAGGAAACAGCAGCCTGGCCAGGACTGGGAAATTCAATGTAGTGATCTTCTCAAATCTTTACCAGAAATCTTATACAGTCATTTATGTTTAAGCATCTTGATGCAAAGCAACAATTAATAATTTTTTTTGGGTGGCCCAGTCAAAGCCCTAATCTGATCTTATCACCCTTATAATTATTAGCACAACCTGAGAATTGCTGTACAGCATCAATCACCAACTAACCAGGCAGAATTTGAAGAATTTTTTAAAATTCATAAACAAAAATGCTCCAACACTTGCAAAGTTACCTGAGATATAAAATATCTCATTTTTAATGGAGATTGGTTTAATAGAGGAGAGTCGGACTGATCCTAAGAGCTTTTTGTTTATAAAACTTACCTTGTGAGAGTTCACAGCATTTATCAGCTCACAAAGTTCCTTCTCACTGTTCTGGATTTTCTCCTGGAATTTTCTCTGGATCTCCAGCAGCTGCTTCTACAAAGAATAACAATTCAGAATTTACTTGTATTGTGTACGAGCACCACATAAACAATGTCAGTGTAAATGCTAATGAGTTGTTACTTTTGAATGAATATTTTTACCTGTTTCTCAGTTCTTTCTGCTGCAGCTGATATTGTACCATGTCCTTTATGATTGTCTAGCATACACAACATGCAGATACACTGCTGATCAGTACGACAGTAAACCTCCAGCAGTTTATCAAGCTGAGAGCAGATCAGATCCTGGAGTCGTCTGGAGGCTTTAACCAGCTTGTGTTTCTTATAAGCAGGAATTCGATAATGAGGCTGAAGGTGAGTTTCACAGAAAGAGACCAAACACACCAGACAGGATTTAACAGCTTTGTGTTTTCTCTCTGTACAGTAATCACACTCCACATCTTCAGGTCCAGCAGAACAGTGACCAGGACATGGAGCTTGAAGTTCTGTTTTCTTCAGTTTCTCCACAACTCCAGCCAGAATTGTGTTTCTCCTCACAACAGGTCTTGGAGTAAAGGTTTTTCTACACTGTGGACAGCTGTGTGTTCCTTTATCATCCTCCTGATCCCAGCAGTTATTAATACACACCATACAGAAACTGTGTCCACATGATGTAGTTACAGGATCCTTCAGCGTTTCCAGACAGACTGAACAGCTGAACTCGTCCTGAGTTACTGAAATTTTGGACTCCATTTTTCTACACGTAAACAGAAACACCAGTAAACACAGCAAGTTATTTACAGCAGCTCAGACTTCCTGGTTTAGTTCGTGATTGTTATGTTCAGTTTACGTTTCTCGATTTTTGTACATCTACTGTACTCATGCTGTGGGAATTTGTATTGTGGTTGTAGTAAGTAGTACAAGTCAGTAGTTAACTACTACAACCTTCGTCTTATCAAAATTTGCGTTTCTTAATTTTTGGTAATTTTCTATATTTTATTATTACTGTACATTTACTGTAGTACATTTTATGATTTGTTACTGTACCCATGCACTTTTATAATGTGGTTGTAGTAACTAGTACAAGTTGTTGGTTACTATGAAATATGGTTATATGAATTTTTTTTTTTTTACTTTCAATTCTTTATTACTGTACCTATACTGTAGGGTTTGTTTCTGTAATTTAAGTGTAGTGGGTGGTACATGTCACTAGGTAACTATTGCATCGTTTATTATATTAAACTGATTGATTTTAGAATGGTTGACACTATACATTTTGACTGTACCCTTTAGGACTGTAGGACTTTATACAGTTGTATTGAATGGTACATGCCACTGGGTAAAAACTACACCTCGGCTTCATGCACTTTGTAGACGCTCCCTTAACACTTCCTTATTATTTCAACGCAGATGAACCTCACATTTACAAAATAACAGAAAATAAACATTTACAGAAAAAACTTTTAAACATATTTGATTGTAGTTTGTTCCTAGTTTACTGCAGAATCAGTTAATGCAGTTTCACTCATTTTTGGATGTTTATTAGCCGAGAACGGCTTCCTGGTTTAGTTCGTGAGTAGTGCTGGACAATAATTCGATATCGATATATATCGCGATAGAAAATGTTTCAATAACGGTGATATGATTTTTAAACAAATTCGAACGATATGCATACGTCAGTGCGTGATGACGTACGCCACAGGCACGAAGCCAGTGCTCAGCGTTACCGCTCTGATTACACCACCTACAACACGGTGGATATTAGCGGCTAAATGAGTTCAACAGCTGTAAGTGAACGAGCATCCACAGTTAAAACAGAAGCAGTAGAATAGTTGATAAGAGAGGAAAGACTAGACTCTTTTTTTCTGTATTCTTTAAGCACAACACCTGATATAGCAAATTCTGCAGCAACTCTTAAGCACTTTTTATATTCTTTATCCTGGTTGAGCACTTTTGTTCGAAAATGTTTACATACAAATAATAATCAGTCCATGTTGTGGATTAAAGTTAGTTAAGACCAGAGGTAGAAAGTAACGAATTACATTTACTCGCGTTACTGTAATTGAGTGTACTTTTTTGTTTTTTTGTGTACTTATACTTTTTAAAGTAGACTTTACAGCCTGTAATTTTACTTTTACTTGAGTATGTTTTGTATTAAGAATTGTAATTCGCTACATTGTAAATAAGATCCGTTACTGAGTAAAATAATAAACGCTAAAGAAATCGCGTCTGGGAAACTGCTGCAGTGAATTCTGCGACGGGGAGTCGGATCTTTTGTTTCGGTTCCTTTTAAAGAGCCGTATATATACATAAAGCGCGAATCGATTCCTTTATTTCAGTTTAAAGGGCCGTTCAATAGATTCAAATAATTCTACGACACATCACTAGTGGTTATACAGTTTTAAAAAGTTTTATGGGACTAAAATGACACATTACACACCCCTAAATGTTTTAAATGTTGTATTAACATGTTTCTTCTATTATATTTGAATTAAAAACAACTATTGTGAAATTTATATCCACTTGTCCTGTTTGCATTACACAGAAGAGACCCCCCCCTGCTGTTAATAAAGTAACTAAGTTTAGTAAGTAAGTTTACTCTGAGTACATTTTAAATGAGTTACCTTTGACTTGAGTAGATTTTTAGACTAGTAACTTTACTCGTACTTAAGTAAAAATTCATTAAAGTAATAGTACTTTTACTTGAGTACAATATTTTAGTACTCTTTCCACCTCTGGTTAAGACATACAGTATGTTAATATATTATATTATATATTGTCAAAGCTTATGTTTATTTGAGAATAATGTCGTGTTTTTGTCTGTATACAAATGCTGAATACAAGTAAAAGGTGAAAGCTAATTTACTTGTACCATTATTATTATTATTATTATTTCTAAAATATTATGTAGTTGTAAAGGGTGAAATTTCATAGACTTTGCAAATAAATTTTTCAGAGGTTCGCAGGTACAGCCTTTCAATGTTGGTGTTCCTGGCAGTTTTTCTGACATTTGTATTATTCACATCGTATCGGAATTATATCGTATCGACCGAAATTAGGAGTTATATCGTGATATACATTTTAGCCATATCGTCAACAATCTGAACTACATAAAGTAACAATACACAGTAATGTACAGGAGCGTGGAAATGTATAAACTCACCTGCGTTCATCAACTTCAATTATCAACAAAACTACAAACACAGACACGGAACAGATCCGCACTCTAACGGTACAGGACCGCGGTCATGCCATCTGCACTTTAAAAAATCTCGGTCACGCTATCTGCACTTCGCTTTTTACTGCGCGTCTAAACCGTATTATACGGTAATACAGGGGCGAAGATGAAATCATCTCTTTACAGCTTAATATACTGTACATTACTACCGAGTTCTGATGCACATAAAGTGTAGCAGAAACAAAAGTGTGTTACAATCTGTGTATAGAGCAATCTAAAAGGTTAGAAATTCAGACCTCTTTTATGAAAAAAGTGTGTATTTGTTTGTGTACAGACCGCTATTTTAATACAATGAAATTAACAAATCAAATTGTTATCAAGTGCCACCTATACAGTTATGAAGAACACTTACTCTAGTACTTATGGTGTGATTTTAGTACAATTTTACTGTAGGAATTCGAAATAATGGGATGTCAAACTTATCTAACATGTCCATTCAGTTGTGTTTAGACCATTATTAGAGGATCAATAAAATGAACAAATCAAATTGTTGTCAGGTTTCACCCATACTATCATTAAGTACACTTACTCTAGTACACATAGTGTGATTTTGGGACAATTTTACTGTAGGAATTTGAAATAATGGGATGACAAACTTATGTAAAATGTCCATTCGGTTGTGTTTAGATCACTATTTGAGGATCAATAAAATGAACAAATCAAATTGTTATCAGGGTTCACTCATACGGTCATTAAATACACTTACTCTAGTACACATACTGTGATTTTGGGACAATTTTACTGTACAAATTTGGAGTAATATGATAAACTTGAGTAAAGTGTCTATTTGGTTGAATACAGACCCCTATTTGAGGATCAATAAAATTAATAAATCAAATTGTTATCAAGTTCCACCCATACTGTCATTAAGTACACTTACTAAGTACACATGGTGTGATTTTGGGACAATTTTACTGTATAATTTTGAAATAATGGCATGGCAAACTTATGTAAAATGTCAATTCGGTTGTGTTCAGACCACTTTTAAAAATCAATAAAATTATTAAATCAAATTGTTATCAGGTTCCACCCATACAGTCATGAAGAACCCTTACTCTAGTACTCATGGTGTGATTTGGGGACAATTTTACTGTAGGAATTTGAAATAATGGCATGGCAAACTTATGTAAAATGTTTATTCGGCTGTGAGACCACTATTTAAAGATCATTAAAATTAACAAATCAAATTGTCATCAAATTTTTATGCCACCCCTACGTTCATAAAGAAAATTTACTTTTGTATTCATATTGTGATTTTGAGACAATTTTACTGTAGGAATTTAGAGTAACAGGATGGCAAATCTACATAAAGTGTATATTCGGTTGTGTTAAAACCAGATTTTTAAATCCAATAAAAAACCAAATCAGTTTGTTATCAAATGCGACCACTAGGATCATAAAGAGCACTTACTCTAGCAAGATCAATAAAATAAGCAAATCAAATTGTTATTAAATACCACCCTTACATTCATGAAGAACAATTAATCAAGTACTCGTTTTGTGATTTTTAAGACAACTTTACTGCTGAAATTTGGAGTAATGGCATCACAAAATTGCATAATTGGTTTTGTATAGACCCTGGGGGTCCAAAGTGTTAATGATCTGAAAATTGTGATAAACCATTACCAAATGATGAAATTAATGTAATACTACATGCTTTTAATAATGTAATATTTAATTAGTACGTGTGTAATTAATAAATAAAATATTTATTCTTGTAACAAAAAAAAGCAGTTGATATTTAAGTATTAATGTAATATTGTCAGTTACTAATCAGTAAGTGACTGGTGCTTATAATGATATTTAATAAATTAAATCAGTAAGTAAAAAATATTTAGATATTATACTATATATATAGGCAAATAAACACATTAAAAAATCAAAGCAAAATAAAGAGCATCAATGGAATTTGTCTGTCTATAATTATTTTTATAATTATTTATGTATGAATATATCAAAATAGACATATATATATATATATATATATATATATATATATATATATATAGTATATGTATAATATCTATAGAATAAAATTATATAGATATAATAAAATAAAAAAGAATAAAAGTTTGTTTGTTTTCGTCCAGTCGACAGTTTAAAGTTTACTAAAATAAACCAATCAAATTATTAAATGACATAACTACATTTACAAAAAAAATACTTTTGTACTGAATAATTAAGACTTGAATAATCAAGTCATAAATCTTTACAAATATAGTTTAATTAAATGTAAGGGAATTCAAAAAGTAGTTCTAAAACAACCAAATAGATACTTTACAAAGGTTTGCCAACACATTAATATAATTTCCTACAGTAAAATGAAACTAATATTTTTAGTACAAGAATACATCTTCTACAGAATATAGTGGTTTGACTTGATAGCAATTTAATTTGAGTATTTTATTGGACTTCAAAAATTAGTCAAAACAAAACTGAATACAAACTTTACATAAGTTTGGCAAGTCATTACTCCAAATTCCTAGACTAAAATTGACTGAAAATCATAAGATGAGTACCAGCAAACGGGTTCTTCATGAAGCTGGGTGGTGGGGGGCTGTTGATGACAATTTGATTTGCTAATTTTATTGGACTTAAACACAATCAAATAGAGACTTTAAGTTTACCATTCCATTATTTTAAATTCCTATTTTAAATTCCTACAGTAAAAGTGTCCCAAAATCACAAGATACATTCTAAAGTAAGTGTAGTTTATGAATCTAGGGGTGGCATTTGATAACAATTAGATTACATTTACTTGTTAATAATTAATTGGATTACATAAACACAACCGAAGAGACATTTTACACACGTTTGTTATCACATTACTCCAAAATTCCACAGTAAATGTGTCCCAAAATCACACCATGGGTACTAGACTAAGTGTATTTAATGACAGTATGGGTGGAACTTGATAACAATTTGATTTGTTCATTTTATTGATCCTCAAATAGTGGTCTAAACACAACCAAATTGACATTTTACATATGTTTGTAATCCCATTATTTTAAATTCCTACAGTAAAAATTTCCCAAAATCACACCATGGGTACTAGAGTAAGTGTACTTAATGACAGTATGGGTGGCACTTGATAACAATTTGATTTGTTAATTTTATTGGACTTTAAATATAGTGTAAACACAACCAATTTGACATTTTACATAAGTTTGGTATGCCATTATTTCAAATTCCTACAGTAAACATGTGTCCAAATTACACCATGAGTACTAGAGTAAATGTTCTTCATGACTGTACGAGTGGCATTTGAGAACAATTTGATTTATTTATTTTATTGTACTTTAAATATAGTGTAAACTCAACTGAATTGACATTTTACATAAGTTTGCCATGCCATTATTTCATATTTGTACAGTAAAATTGTCCCAAAATCACACCATGAGTACTAGAGTAAGTGTTCTTCATGACTGTATGGGTGGAACTTGATAACAATTTGATTTGTTAATGTTATTGATCTTCAAAGACAAGTATGTACACAATTAAATAGACACTTTACTCAAGTTTATCACATTATTTCGAATTCCTACAGTAAAATTGTCCTAAAATCACACCATGAGTACTAGAGTAAGTGTTCTTCATGACAGTATGGGTGGAACTTGATAACAATTTGATTTGTTAATTTCATTGTATTGATCTTAAAATAGCGGTCTGTACACAAACAAATACACACTTTTTTCATAAAAGAGGTCTGAATTTCTAACCTTTTAGATTGCTCTATACACAGATTGTAACACACTTTTGTTTCTGCTACACTTTATGTGCATCAGAACTCGGTAGTAATGTACAGTATATTAAGCTGTAAAGAGATGATTTCATCTTCGCCCCTGTATTACCGTATAATACGGTTTAGACGCGCAGTAAAAAGCGAAGTGCAGATAGCGTGACCGAGATTTTTGAAAGTGCAGATGGCGTGACCGCACAGGATCACCTCAGTTTCACTTCTGCTGAACTAAAGGAGAGAGAGAGAGAGAGAGAGAGAGAGAGAGAGAGAGAGAGAACCACAACGTGCAGTTTTTTCTTTTCATCACCTGGTCAGGGTCACGGTGGGTCCGTCTTTAATTGGTAACACTAAATATAATTCAGAAATGTATCATTCAGTTTGGTTTTAAATAAAACACAAACACATTATTGTCATGCCTTATCCTGCAATTGTTTTCAATGCTTTTTAATTCAAATCTGATTCTAGAACGCAAGTGGCGTCACACTACACTGGAAGTGTATAAGATTGCTTGGAAAGATGCTCTAACTGTAATAGTAACGAGTTAATCCAACTAAATTCCTTTAATCCAATCTCCCAAAATGAACTAACTGTGTTGATTAAATCATCGAAGTCATCATCGTGTATACTCGACCCTGTTCCAATTTACTTACTGATTTACTTAAAGATTTACTCCCAGCTATTGTAGAGCCCCTGCTTACATTAATATATGCATCCCTTAGCCTTGGGTACGTACCTAAATTGTTTAAAAGTGCTGTTATTAAACACCTGATTAAAAAACCTAATCTTGATCCACATGTTTTATCTAATTATAGGCAAATTTCAAACCTTCCTTTTGTCTCTAAGATATTAGAAAAAGTCGTTTCCAAACAGTTATGTTCTTATTTGAATGAAAATTGTATTCATGAAAAATTTCAATCAGGATTTAGACCCAACCATAGTACCGAAACCGCATTAATTAGAGTAGTTAACGAGTTGTTAATGTCTTCTGATAATGGATGTGTCTCTTTTCTTGTTCTATTAGATCTTAGTGCAGCGTTTGATACGGTCGATCATAACATTTTACTGGAGAGGCTTCAAAATACAGTAGGTGTTAAAGGACTCGCACTCTCTTGGTTTCAATCATATCTGACTGACCGCTCACAATTTGTTTATGTAAATAATAAATGCTCGGAAACTACAAAAGTAAAGTGTGGTGTTCCACAGGGGTCGGTACTTGGACCGCTATTATTTACACTCTATATGCTTCCACTAGGAGAAATTATTCATAAACATGGCATACATTTTCACTGATATGCAGATGACACACAGCTGTATATATCAGCCAAACCAAATGATACTGACACAATCAGTAGGATAGAAGATTGTGTAAACGACATAAAAAACTGGATGTCGTGTAATTTTCTTTTACTTAATTCAGATAAAACTGAGGTTTTACTTGTTGGCTCTAAAGCTGCAAGAGACAAGTTGTCTAACCTGGTGCTAAACTTAAACACTTTCTCTGTTACTCCCAGCCCAGATGTAAAAAACTTGGGTGTCACACTAGATTCAGATCTCTCCTTTGATACACACATTAATAATATTACTAGAGTTGCTTTCTATCATTTGCGTAATATCTCTAAAATAAGAAATATACTATCTGATAATGACGCCGAAAAACTGATCCATGCGTTTATAACTTCTCGGTTAGATTAATGTAATGCTCTTCTAACTGGATGCTCTGGTAGATCCATAAACAAACTCCAGTTAGTTCAAAATGCAGCAGCTCGAATGCTAACTAGAACTAAAAAATTTGATCATATTAGTCCTGTTCTATCATCTCTAAACTGGCTGCCAGTTAAATACCGCATTGATTACAAAATACTTTTACTAACCTATAAAGCGCTACATGGTCTGGCTCCACAGTATCTGAGTGAACTTATTAATCACTACAACCCAGCGCGTCCACTTCGTTCACAAGATGCAGGGTTACTTATAGTTCCTAAAATTAAAAAGATCACGGCTGGTGGAAGAGCATTTTCTTACAAAGCTCCACAACTCTGGAATAATCTTCCTGCCTCTGTTCGGGATTCGGACACAGTCTCAGTGTTTGTAAGTCTAGACTGTCGTCCTGCCTCTCTTGTCCGATCACTCAGGTTTGGGTAGGAGAGGTGGGCGCTGATGTCCTGTGAAAGCCTTCATGACCTTGTTACCTGCTTGCTCTCCCTTTTAGTTATGCTGTAATATCTAGGGCTGCCGGAGTCTAAAACTCTCTGTAAAACTGTTTTACTCAACTAGCATTGTACATTATTAACTACATTCTTTGTTGTTTTACTCCAAAGGCATTCTGATGGAAACCTGTTTACCCGCCGAGGTTAAGGATTGAAGTCGAGACTGCCGTGACAACGATGCTGCTTCTGCCGGATGTGACGGGTCTGGAGTAATTGTACCAAGAATGACAAGAAATCACTACATACTTTATTGAAGACTAGAGCGAATAACAACTCTATTATCATTTATCTATTTGTCTATTTATTACCAGTTATAACTTTTAGATCATTTCATTCTGTGTTTGTATGCTTTGTGTAAATCGTGTATTTATTTAAAGTATCCTCCAGACCACCCAAGAAGGATGGGCCCTGCTGAGTCTGGTTCCTCTCAAAGTTTCTTCCTGTGATTTTCAGGGAGTTTTTCCTTGCCACAGTCGCCCTCGGCTTGCTCAACAGGGGTTTTTGTATCTGTTGGTCCTGGATTTTGTAAAGTTGCTTTTAGACAATGTCTATTGTAAAAAGCGCTATATAAATAAAGTTGACTTGACTTGACTAAAATAAAACACAGGGCGCATTCACAAAAATAAAGCTTAACGTGGATTTATGTACTAAAAGAACGACACAGGAACTCTGAGTTTCTCCAAATTATTACTGGTCATAAGTGCTCTCCACCACTCAAATTCTTCGTCATTGTTTAAGTACAATACGTCACGCTAAATTTTGTTCCCGTTAATCGTTGTTTCTACAACCTGTGTCGCTTTTATCACGTCATATCAATGAGTAGAGCTGCGTCCGAAATCGCATACTTCCATACTCAATAGTACGCGAAATGAGGACGCGAGAGCGGTTACTATGTCCGAATACAAGGCATACACAAAGAGGTACGCGAGAAGTACCCGGATGACCTACTTATTGGGCAGCCATGTTTGAGCATGCAAGCGATGCACACTTGCGGTCCGCTAATGTATCCCATAATGCAACTGGAGCTGCGTAGGCATTCGAAGCGGAATAAGAAACAAGAAAGATAGCGAGTCCTCTGTTTGCAAGTGTAAGTAAGATAAATAAAATACAATTTTTTAAAGACAAATAAATAACAAAAAGACGATCAATATCCAAAATATTGGCGAGTGGGGTTTGTAATGAGTCTGTAACTATGGTGATATTACGTCATTACGTCCTCACGTCATCACTTGATGTTGGTAAGATGGCGGATGTAGTACGTAGTGGTGTTGTGTGCATGCTGCATACTTCTGTACTGAAAGTATGTACTTTTTTACCGGCCGAGTAGTGCATACTTCCTCCAATCTAGTACGTACTCTGTAAGTATGCGATTTCGGAGGCAGCTTAGGTTTCATTCACTATTTTGCTGCTTCTCATGAATGCGTACTTACAGTGTTGCTGCCACCAATTGGTAAAAAGGGGAATTTACATCTTGAATTAGTATCAATTATTATTTTTTCTGTTTGACTGTGCTGGCGCCAGTGGCGGTTCTAGACAAGGCCGGAGTGGGCACCTTTTTCAGCCCGGGAGTTTCATGCCCAAACCCGGCCCACTTTTTCCATGGAGGAGGAATTTGAATAAATGAAACAGCAGCTAGCTCTTACAATGCCTTTTTATTGGGTATATAACAGAAAACACTTCACTTAAACATGTTTAATTTAAATTTAAATCAGATAAAGATTTAAAAGGTAAAAAAAAATGTGATAAAGATGAAAACGTATTTACATTTGTACAGAAGCAATAAGTTTAAATAAAAATAATTTGAAATTAAAATTGCATTTGTCTTCCCAACAGAGAGATGCTCTATTGTTAGGTTTACACTAAACTCTTAAGTAGCTTCACTACACGTATATTTAGTGGCTACCTACAGCATCAAAAGCCTCCTAAGCAGTGCACTGGTTTCTGTAACTCTATTAATAATGGTGTCATTGTCTATAGACATGAGACATGGCTTATCTGCTGCTCTGAGGCTAAAAAAAACATTTCATTAAGGGTTAGCCTGTTTTGATGAATAACATAACATGCTTGAAGTTTTTTTTTTTTTTTTTTACAATTTAGCCTATATTATGATGGTGTAAAATTGATAGTGATTTAGGCTATTTGTCTCCATTTGTTAAAATAAAAAAGGCTATCGTGCTGACATCTTTCTGAATGTCTGAACAGTTTAACATATATCATGTTACGTTATATTTTACATTACAGATAACTATGTTAGTTTAAATAACTCTGTTAGACTGTTCTCAGTACAGTAGCGTCGGAAAAAATTCCATTAATGAGTTAGGCTATGTAATATATTACACTTCAAATTATGTTTATTATTTTCAGCTTGAAACTGGATGTTTGTGATTAATGGTGTGTATTGGGTTCTACAAAATAAACTACGCTAAGTTGACA
The DNA here is from genome assembly GCF_030014385.1 of Trichomycterus rosablanca. Taxonomy (NCBI): domain Eukaryota; kingdom Metazoa; phylum Chordata; class Actinopteri; order Siluriformes; family Trichomycteridae; genus Trichomycterus; species Trichomycterus rosablanca. Next base: position 26,431,922 of record NC_086001.1, on the reverse strand, counting down.
TTGAAAATGTTGCTCAATAGCCTTACAGTGACAATACAAAATTATTTCCATATCTCTCTTTACCGGCTGCAACTGGGGTCTGTCCACTGGAAAACAGGTCTGTAAATTTGGCACATTTGGCAGCATCTTCTTTCAACGACTTTCTTTTTTTAACCTGGCCTTTTCTGCTCCACCTGGCCTCTTCCTGCCCTCCATCACTACCGACTGATGGTTTGCGCTTTTCTGCTATGTTTACTTTTACCGGCGCTCCAGAAAAGACGCCCAACCAACTGAAACATTTGGGAGGTGAGAATTCCCTCAGATGGTAGAACCCATCTAATCTACTGCTGCGATGTAGGGGCTGCGCTGTCAGATGAATGGAGAATGGGGCATTAAGAGGAAACAGTCGATATTCAATAGAATTTAACAATTTATTTATGCAGTTTTCAGTCTAAAAAGTGGCGTGATTGGCCCTCGGGCCGGACTTTGGACATGCCTGCTCTAGCCGATACTACAGCCAATCAGGCTGCTCAAGGTCTGCTGGTTGCAGACAATCTCTCCTTTCCTTCTACTGATACATTTACCCCAATGGAGCATCCACTTTTGACACACTTTTTGGATATTACCTACCTATAAGCACACCCTACACACGATGCAAGATGATTTGACCTTTTGGGCCAAACATAACTGTTCTCCTGGTTCTGATGGAATTATTCGTGATTCTGACTCGCGTATTGCATTACCTCCCTCTGTTATGCCATTCCTCGTGCAACACTTTCATGGAGTGTCTCACGTGTCAAAGAGGGGTGTAGTAGGGCTAATTGAACAGCAGTTTTGCATTCAAAAAGTGAGTTCATCTACATCTTTGCTTCTAAGTTAATGTCTAACTTGTGCCAGAGTAAAAAATAACGCTACATGTGGTAAACACGATTCTTTACCTTTACCAGAGCAGCCTTTTACACACTTACAAATTGACTTTACACACATGCCATCTTGTGGACAGTTTAAGTATTTACTTGTCATTGTGGATAGATTTTCCAAATGGGTTGAAGCCTTTCCCACTGCTACAGAAAAGGCTGAGACTGTGGTGAAAATATTGACACAGGAAATCTTTCCTAGATATGGACTTCCTATATGTATTGACAGTGACCAGGGTACTCCATTTACTTCTAGGGTTACTCAGAAGTTATGTAAATACCTGCAGGTCAATTGGCATTTTCACATTCCTTATTATCCTCAATTATCTGGAATGGTAGAAAGAATAAACCGGACTATTAAAGAAAGATTAACTAAGGCCATGTTAGAGACAGGTAAGAATTGGGTTGATTTGTTACCTGCTGTGTTAGCTGAAATCAGAATGACTCCAAGTTCAACCACTAAACTCTCTCCATTCGAGGTCATCTTTGGCAAACCATTTCCTTGTCTGTTGGTAAAGGGAACTAACAAACTTTTCTCTGCAGGTGACTTGGATATGCTGACTTGTGATTATGCTGCAGCGTTGGTTGAAAAATAGTCTAATATACATAATAAAGTTTCTGTCTCTCTGCCTATTCCATCAGATAACCCAACACACCCATATCAACATGGTGATTTAGTTTTAGTGAAGTCTCTAAATCCTAGGAAGGTTGGAGAAGCTGCTTTTGGGCCGCCTACTACCGTGCTTGCTGTGACGCGGACAGGGGTTTTGACAGGATTCACAGCCTCAGTGAATACTCACGTTAATACCTCATGCCTTGTTTGTCACGCTTTAAACTCTTCCTTTCTAAGACAATATCAGTCACAGTCCCACACTTGTTTGGTACCTCCAGGTCTTGTTTCTGCTAAATCATCTGGTATCACCTGGACAGTGCGCAAAATTAATGTTGTGGCATGACAGGTCCTCACTCTTGCTAAACAGACAGAGCAGGCCCTTACCCTAATTAATGAAGAAATGAGATCCTAGCAATAGTTAACCATAGCAGCTATTTATATAGGTTTTTTGTGTGTTCTCTAATCCCAGCTCCCTAACCATTAACTTAGCTTCGGGCTATCTCACCATTAAAATTCAACTAAGTTTAGGCATAGGCTCACATTTCTCACGCAGACACAGACTATATAAGCCTGCTTCATATACCTAATAAATTGGAAGACTTATTATAAGTGTGAGTGTTTAAGTCTCTCCCAGTGTACACTTAAGAATTCAAAGGCTTGTTTTCTCATATTCAGTAAACGACACTGGAGTAGAAGATTTTCTTCAAAAGAACTTGATGTTCTAACAGAGTCTGAAACAACTACCCGGATATTTGAACGGTTTAATCTAAGCTACAATCAGTGTGTAGCAGTAAGATGCTGCTGTGGAATTACAGCTTTTATGTATTAAGTTCTCTTGTGCTGTGCTATAGCCGTTGATCATTCAGTCAGGTGAAGTTTACAAAAGAAAAAACTTGTGATTGGGTCTTTAACGGCCAAGTGTTTGTTTCAAGGAGCGTTTTGTCTGTGACTTTAAAAACAAAGTACGAATAAGACACACTCTGGGAATGAGCTGTGAGATTTGGTTTACGAGAGCGACGCCTTAGCCCATGGCAATGGCAGCACAGCAAAGAAAGGTCACACACTGAAAAATGTCCCTGTGCAAAAGTAACAACTGCATGCAGGGAATTGAACCCTGGACTTCATACATGCAAAGCATGCGCCTGGATATTTCAAGGGATTGTGACACTCTGGAGCTCATACAGGCACGGCATGCAGTACCTCTAAGCTGCCATCCCTATGTAGAGGAAATGTGCTGGTGTGGAAGCACAGCATTAATGTGGTAAATAAGACCGGCAAGGGAAAATAGGAAATGAAATGTGTTTCTTAAATTAGCCTAGGGGGAATGTGAACTAGAGCATATTGGTCATGTTTTAAAACAAGAGCATGCATGTTAAAGGCACAAATGGGGATTGAACCCGTGATCTTCCGTTTACGAGACCGACACCTTACCACTTGGCCATCGCGCCTCTTTAGGAAGCTGGCAGAAAGTTAAAAAAACGTTCTTGTACAAAAGTAACGACTGGAAGCTGAGCACCTTCATGTATTGTTTTTAAAACATGTATTGTTCTTAAAACATGTATTGTTCTTAAAACATGTATTGTTCTTAAAAGAAGGTCTGTCTCTAGACTTTTGCAAAAAAACATAATTTGCACTTATGGGCAATGAGAGGAGAAAACTTGCTTGTTGCATGTTAAAAGTGTTTTGTAACATTTGTTTAAATAAATGTTATTTGTGAACAGAAGTTGTAAGTTGATTCATTATAAAGTTTAAAGAAACTGGGAAAACTTTTATTAGTCAACATGAAGTCTAGAAATGACAAACATAAGCACTGTTAACTTTAGACAATAAGTTATGTGAATATAGCTGAAGTTGTATTGCCTTAAAAGTGTGTGTTAAATAGTGAGGAATTGTATGTTTATTTAACTAGATAGCTCATTTTCTAAAATAGATAAAATAAACATAGTAAGTTATTTTGTGCATTAAGTTGAAACAATCAATAATCATTAGTTAAGCAACTTTTTTAACTTAACTTGAGTTGTTACAACGGTTTTCTTCAAGTTGAGTTTACTCAGCTTTTTAAGGCAATTTTCGTTTCTGAGTTTAACCAACTTAAAATGTTTTACAGTGTATGTAACTTTACTAAAGCTTGTATTTAAATAAAAGGTTTACATTGCTGTCTTCAGTATTTCCTCTTTAGTGATATTTAATGTTAACAGCTTTGTGATTTGTGAGATAATTAAAATAAGTGAAATGTTTATTTTGTACTTTGGTTTTATATTATTTGTGCAAACATTTATTTTATGCAACTTTAAACCTGTAATAAAAGATGAGAATTTTTAAATGTGTCTTTATTTGCTATAAGCTAAAGTTTTTAACAGGGACAAAAATGACAGTTTGTGTAGCAGGGCTGGACACGCCTCACTATTGAAGTGGAAGGTAAACCCACACTCCTGCAAGAATGGAAATAGTAAGTAAGTACAATGTTTTTTATAAAGCTATAAAACTACTTCCACTGACCAAAGTACACAGATCTCACACTTGTCAGAGACAACGTTTGAAGCCCAGGTTAATAGGACCTGCTAGTTAGAGAAGGCTCACTTGTTTGTTAGTTTAAGTCCAAAAGTGGGTGTGACCCATACGGGGATCGAACCCGCAACCTTGGCGTTACTAGCACCACTCTCTAACCAACTGAGCTAACCAGCCTGTGTACAAATGGCAGGGCATATACCCACATACCCGATTCTACACTGACAGCCCTTCAGTTATGGAGCTGCCACACAGAAACGATGGAGAGCTTTACTGTTGTTAAGCAGAACAGATCTTCGTGTGAGATGACTGAGGTTCATGTATTTTTCTTTTAAGAATAAATATAAGCTGATGCTTTTAACCTCATACTTTCCTAATACTTTTATTCTACACGGTCTACATTTATTTTAGTCTTCTGCCATGTGCAGTGCAAGAATTCACTAAATTACACAGCAGTTCTCTTTTTTATTGACAAAATTGACAAAATTTTATTGACAAAATTGATTGTAACCATTTATAAAGATGATGCCACGTTCATTAGGTGAAATGAAGCCAGAATTAAAGATGGCAGAAGAACAGGGTGGTATTCTTACTATCAGTGATTAAATTACTCAGGTTAGAAAGTCCTGATACACAGCACATGCTCACCTGACTCTTAGCCATGCTAGCTTTAATTGGTAAAGTGGGTGTGGCCCGTACGGGTATCGAATCCGCGACCTTGGCGTTATTAGCACCACGCTCTAACCAACTGAGCTAACCGGCCAGTTAATCTGTTCTCTTTAGATCTTTGTACATAATTCTACACTAACTCCATTCAACCAGCTGCATGGCAGCACAAAAACCATTTGTAATCCGTAACTAGTTTCATGTTATTTTAATGATCCGACATCTCAGTCCTGCTTCAGACATCACTGTCTAGTCATTTCTTATGTTCAGACTTTCTTAATACACATCTAAGAGGTTTTGTAGGTTCTTATATGTTTGTCCTATGAAAAATACACTATATTGCCAAAAATATTCGCTCGTCTGCCTTCACACGCATATGAACTTGAGTGAGGTCCCATTTAATTTAATATGATGTCGGCCCATCCTTTGCAGCTATAACAGCTTGAACTCTTCTGGGAGTGTGTTTATGGGAATTTTTGACCATTCTTTCAGAAGCGCATTTGTGAGGTCAGACACTGATGTTGGACGAGAAGGTCTGGCTTGCAGTCTCCACTCTAATTCATCCCAAAGGTGTTCTATCAGGTTGAGGCCAGTTAAGTTCTTTCACCAAACTGGCTGATCCACGTCTTTATGGACCTTGCTTTGTGCATTGGTGCGCAGTCATGTTGAAACAGGACGGAGTCATCCCCAAACTGTTCCCACAAGTTAGGAACATGAAATTGTCCAAAATCTCTTGGTATGCTGAAGCATTAAGAGTTCCTGGAACTAAGGGGCAGAGCTCAACTCCTGAAAAACAACCCCACACCTTAATCCCCCCTCCACCACATTTTACACTCGGCACAATGCAGTCAGACAAGTACCGTTGTCCTGGCAACCGCCAAACCCAGACTCGTTCATCATATTGCCAGACGGAGAAGCGTGATTCGGCACTCCAGAGAACACGTCTCCACTACTCTAGAGTCCAGTGGTGGTGTGCTATACACCACTGCATCCGATGCTTTGCATTGCACTTGTGATGTAAGGCTTGGATGCAGTTGCTCGGCCATGGAAACCCATTCCATGAAGCTCTACACACTTCTTGAGCTAATCTGAAGGCCACTTGAAGTTTAGAGGTCTGTAGTGATTGACTGAGTGTTTGCACTACGCTCCTCAGCATCTGCTGACCCGCTCTGTCATTTTACGTGGCCTAACACTTCATGGCTGAGTTGCTGTTGTTCCGCTTCCACTTTGTTATAACAGCACTGACAGTCGACTGTGGAATATTTAGTAGTGAGGAAATTTCACGACTGGACTTGTTGCACAGATGGCATCACGGTACCACGCTGGAATCCACTGAGCTCCTGAGAGCGACCCGTTCTTTCACTTATGTTTGTAGAAGCAGTCTGCATGTCGAGGTGCTTGGTTTTATACACATGTGGCCATGGAAGTGATTGGAACACCTGAATTCAATAATCTGGATGGGTGAGTGAATACTTTTGGTAATATAGTGTATTTTGTAACTGGACCTCTTTAAGAGACATGAGTTCATTAAGTTTTAGGGAATTGTTCTCAGGCTGCTCTGAGTGAGCTGACAGTAGGTCTGTATCTTCACTGCTGAGTTTAATGTTCTGTAACATGTCGGGAAACTTTGTGCCACCTGTGACGTCATGTTACTGACATCAAACAAAATGATGAAGGAAAATTCAGCTATTATGAAAATAAACATCCATGCACCTTCATATATTCAGTGAGTTTATTTATTTTATATTTAATGTTATAAGATTTTGATGCTTGTTGATCCTGGTCATCCATGTTCTACACTTCTCATACAGCTGTGTGGATCAACAAGGGCGGCACGTCAGTGGAGTTCCTCTAACCAGTCACACACAGATACCCAAAATGCATCGTTCTGGTAAAAAGAGAAAGAGGATGGGTTAGAGAGAAACAGCTGCAACAATCATTGAAATGTGAAATTGAGATGTAGCGTGTCCTGATTGGATGGTGCCACCATCGTCCCTCCTTGTCGCACCGACGACGTCTCCTGCTAAATAAAACAAGAAGAGGTGTAAGAACATTCCAGAAGCTGTAGTGTTTAGACAGATGAGCATGTAGAGCAGCGTTTATCAGGTAAAATACACTGATTGTGGAAATGTTACCTGGATTTCTTACATGTCCGCTCAGCTACACACTGGACTACTGCGCTGCTTCCTTCTCAAGAGCAAAAGATACGTAGCTGTGATCTGATCAAACTTCCACTGCACACACACACACACACACACACACACACACACACATCTCTTTTAGATGGAGCACAAGAACCTCAATATTAATAAATATGTGTCTACATTTTAGCATCTGTGTTGATGCAGATACAAGTACTGAAATGTACCTCAGACACCAGCTGCTTGGTGCTTTGGTTGGACTGTCTGAACATCACAGCCATCTTGGTGATGCTCTCCTCATCTAGATGATCCAGCAGAGACACAAACACACACACACAGACACAAATATATGAGTATGTAAGATAATAAAGATACAATCTTATGTATGGTGGATCTCCATCATGTCACTGTACTACGTCTAGGGTGGATGTTGTACCGGATGGGGGTAAGCACACCACCTTACTTGACTCTCTGAATGGCACGCTTGATTTAAGTATACACTACAGTCTTAGTGGAGACACGAACCTCTGGTTTGGCACAGAGACCAAAGTCAATGAGCTTGATGTTGTTCTTCTCATCCAGCATTATGTTTTCCTGAGAGTCAAAATAAAACACGTCATGTACAAGCACTAACAAAGAAAGCGCACAAAGTATAGGTGGAAATCGTTTGGCTGACGCACTGGCTTAAGGTCACGGTGGGCGTATCCCTGGCTGTGGACGTAGGCCAGCGCCGAGACGATCTGACGGAAGATCCTGCGCGTCTCCTCCTCCGACAACCTGTCGTTATTAAAGATGTGGTCGAACAGATCTTCACCCGGACAAAGCTGGAGGAGAGAGCGAGTCATGTGAGCAGCAAATCCTTGTAAATCCAGAGATTAAATCAAATCTGATAGTTTCCAACCACTGATGGTGCCTCAAGCACCATGTAGATCTGGTCAGCAGTCTCCATGACTTGGTACAAGTGGCACACGTGCTGATGATTGAGGTTCTTCAGGGCTTCGATCTCTATCCTCAAATCGGACAACTCATCCAGCAATGGGGATGAAACCGGAACAGTTTTATGACTTTTCAAATCAGAATTAGGAGAACCAAACATTTGGGAACTGAGACACGTCCATCTTTAACAGACGGTTTTGCTGAAACTAACCCCGAGCTCTTTCTTCTCCAGGATCTTGATGGCCACTGGTTCTTCAGTCCGAATGTGCCTGCCGAGCTTGACCGTTGCATAACCACCTGAAGGACGATTGAATCCAAAATATTAAGTCAGGTTTCAAAAGATGCACGTCTGTGTTACACAAAGGCAGAGAGATGACTGAAAGTGGTACCAGTTACCTGATCCAATGGTTTCGTGAACCTCATAGCACTTGTGCAGCTCGGAGACGTCCTCAATCACACGTGATGTTCCCTCTGAGATGTCGTCCGTCTCTGGTACAGCGCATGGTACCTCAACCTGCTGCCCACAAGAGACATGTTATTGTTATTGCTGATTTGGCCTCTTCTTGTTTCATCCTACATGTATCTCATTCAAGAGCAGAGGGGCCCAAACTGCTACATCTGACTCTTCAGAAGGTCATCACAGGTATCTGGAGCCAAGGGAGGATCCAGGGGAGGATTCGTATAGCCAACACGACCATTGAGGAGGTCCCACAGATGCTCAATTGGGTTCATGTCTGGGGCTAAGAGGAATTCAGGGGCCAGGGTGGTACTCGGAAGTCCCCGTGAACCAACAAGGTCCTGGAAGGTAGTCACAGGTATCTGGAGCCATGGGAGGATCCAGGGGAGGATCCATAAAGCCAACACGACAATCGAGGTGGGTTCAAGTCTGGGGAATCAGGGGGTCAGAGTAGTACTCAAAAGTGTTGGTCATGCTCTTCCAACCAATGTGGGACGTTTCTAGCCTTGCTGGAAGATCCCATCCACCACAGTGACCCAATAAAGTCCTGGTAGGTGGTCACAGGTATCTGGAGCCATGATACTGCTTGAGGTGGTCCTACAGACGCTCAACTGTGTTTAAGTCTGGGGAATTAAAGGGGCAGGGTAGTACTCTGAAGTCTTGGCCATGCTCTTCTAGCCGTGCTGGAGGATCCCATCCATCCCAGTGACCCAATAAAGTCCTGGTAGATCATCACAGGTATCTGGAGCCATAGGAGGATCCAGGGGAGGATCAACACAGCAAACTGATACTCACCTGGTTCCCATCCGCCCTACGGTCGCCTTTGTAGACTGAACCGCAGCCTCCCTTTCCCAGCAGCTCTCCGACGGTGTATTGGCTCTTACAGCTGTCCGGGTTCATGTCGGTCGTCTTCTCCTCTTGATGTTCTCTGTCAGCAGGTTCTCCTTCAGCATCTTCAACACAAGTATCACCAATAATGCCGCATGTGTTATGTGGACCAAAAATAAGGGTCCATATAAATGGCCGGCGTACTCACCCTTGTTCTCTGTAGCATCACAGACGACTTCTCCAGAACTGATCCCACCTACGAAGCCCAAGGGTTAAATATATAGTCACTAGAGTTCAATAGTGTGGGACTCGAATGTGGTGGTGTTAAGGTTACCTGGAGTTTCAGAAGACGCCTGCGGTCCCTGGGAGTTTGTCGGCTCGTTCAAGTCCGAGTCCTCCAACTGAGTCACCCCGTCCAATAACGTCTCACTGGAGTCTGATTTCAAATCGTCCTTGTACCCGTCTGATTCCTCCTGATTCAGACACATTAAACTGGTGTTACAGAGTCGAGAACCGAACCCCTCCCCTCCCGGAGTATAGTGGTAATGATAATTCACCTCGCTCTCGACTGTTTCTTCTTCTCTCTCAGTCAGGTTGTGAATGGCGCTGATCCACGCCCGTCTACCTGCCTCACAGTTGGCCTGGAACGTACAGCTCCTGTACACACACGGTGATAGATACAGATTATATAGGATGCAGACAGACAGACAGATTGAGTAGATAGATAAACAGATAGATAGACATTCAGACAGACAGATGATAGATTGATTGACAGACAGACAGGCAGTCAGACGATAGATAGACAGATAGATAAATAGTCTATCTGTCTATTGATCATTGATCTGTCAGTCTGTTTGTCTGTCTATCTATCTATCGATCGATCGATCGATCGATCATCATCTGTCTGTGTCTGTCTATTGATCATCTGTCTGTGTTTGTCTATTGATCATCTATCTGTGTGTCTATCTTTGATGATTATAGATCTGGACTTACCTTGTGGGCGTGACCACCCGGAAGCAGAAGCGTCGCCTGGCGTCCTTGCAGCTCTGGACCGAACAGCGCTGCAGGTCTTCTGCCAGCACCGTGAAGTCACGCTGGGGGAATAGAACATAAAACCTTTTCATTTATACAGTCGATTATATAAACGCCAGTGAAATCGTCCCAGACTTAAATGCGACGGAGGCGGTTTGGGACGCAGCCCGGCACAGCAGTCGACTTCTGCTGTGATGCGCCCGAATTATGAGGATTATGAGGGGCGTACGGCCGAGGTGCATTACAGGTATTTCACAGAATACAGGAGAGAGCTGATTTATATCATGTAAAGTCATGTGACCTACCTTAAACCTCTTCTTGTAGAGAAGCTGATTGTTTTTTATGATAAACCACCGCCTGCAGAGATCAAACACATCGTATATACAGTATATATATAACTGAAACACCTGGTTTTAGACCACAATAATTTATTAGTATGGTGTAGGGCCTCCTTTTGCGGCCAATACAGCGTCAATTGGTCTTGGAAATGACATATACAAGTCCTGCACAGTGGTCAGAGGGATTTTAAGCCATTCTTCTTGCAGGATAGTGGCCAGGTCACTACGTGATGCTGGTGGAGGAAAATGTTTCCTGATTTGCTTCTCCAAAACACCCCAAAGTGGCTCAATAATATTTAGATCTGGTGACTGTGCAGGCCATGGGAGATGTTCAACTTCACTTTCATGTTCATCAAACCAATCTTTCACCAGTCTTGCTGTGTGTATTGGTGCATTGTCATCCTGATACACGGCACTGCCATTGGATGCACATGGTCATGGTGATATGGCAGCCCAAATTATCACTGATCAACCCCCATGCTTCACTCTGGGCATGCAACAGTCTGGGTGGTACGCTTCTTTGGGGCTTCTCCACACCGTAACTCTCCGGGATGTGGGGAAAACAGTAAAGGTGGACTCATCAGAGAACAATACATGTTTCACATTGTCCACAGCCCAAGATTTGTGCTCCTTGCACCATTGAAACCGACGTTTGGCATTGGCACGAGTGACCAAAGGTTTGGCTATAGCAGCCCGGCCGTGTACATACTGTGGAGCTCCCGACGGACAGTTCTGGTGGAAACAGGAGAGTTGAGGTGCACATTTAATTCTGCCGTGATTTGGGCAGCCGTGGTTTTATGTTTTTTGGATACAATCCGGGTTAGCACCCGAACATCCCTTTCAGACAGCTTCCTCTTGCGTCCACAGTTAATCCTGTTGGATGTGGTTTGTCCTTCTTGGTGGTATGCTGACATTACCCTGGATACCGTGGCTCTTGATACATCACAAAGACTTGCTGTCTTGGTCACAGATGCGCCAGCAAGACGTGCACCAACAATTTGTCCTCTTTTGAATTCTGGTATGTCACCCATAATGTTGTGTGCATTGCAATATTTTGAGCAAAACTGTGCTCTTACCCTGCTAATTGAACCTTCACACTCTGCTCTTACTGGTGCAATGTGCAATTAATGAAGATTGGCCACCAGACTGGTCCAATTTAGCCATGAAACCTCCCACACTAAAATGACAGGTGTTTCAGTTATTTTGTCCAACCCCTGTATATATACTGTATATATCCAGGGTAATGTCAGCATACCACCAAGAAGGTTGAAAATAGTTAGTACAAGGACAATTTTAAACTACTGTGAAGATTGTAAAATGTTCCAAAAACATTGTAACAGATAATCCAGCTGTGTTTGGGTATAAAAGAAGCATTCAAGTACAGATCAGTTTTCATGAGCAACGACTCTAAAAATGCATTATTAAATAATCCTACAGTGTAAACACAACATTCTTCATCAAGCAACACCAGCCCTGTTATTTCACTACCTGTCCACTAGAGGCCACCATTACCTAAATATTCAACCTAATCTTTTATCGTCTGCATCACGTGTTTACTGTTGCCCTCGTTTTAAAACCAGACCCTAAAATCTGAATTGCCAGACAAAAATATTGTGGACTATGTATATATTGTGTTTAACAAGGCGTCCACATATGTGGACAACACATTTTAGGTTGTCTACGTCACAATATTAATTCTATCTCTACAAGTGCCTGGTGTCCACATCCGAGGACATTATACTACCATCTAGTGGCGGCAAAAGAGCAGAACGCATTACATCATTGATTCAAGATGGCCGACAACACACCTGGAAGTTCAGATGGCAACACCCGTGCTAAACCTCACTCAGGTAAAAGATTCAATCAAAATTCACGGCTGGTTCTTGCTCAGATATGTATATAAGTGTTCGATGTTTGTTGTGGAAGTGAACTTTTACAAAAGTTAGCAAATGTTACGATTTACCATGCGGCTAAACATGAAGTCCACATATGTGGACAGCGGGACTTTGTTTTGTTGAGTTTTGTCCACAAATGTGGACAGTAGGAGTTGACAGTAGGATGATTTTAGTATTTTAGTAAACAAAAATAGTTTACTACAGTGCAAACAGGTATTGCATGCTTCTTGAATTATTCTAAATGGTTCAATTGATTGTTATGGTGTTCTTTTGTTTTTTGCCAGAGCGTTACTCTCTTTCACAAGTAATGAAGTCCCTGGGGCTACTGGATGAAGGAAACTCTGAATTGGAAGATTTGTCAGACATTGATGATCCCGTGGGGGATGCTGACTATCAACCTCCAAGGCAGGAGCCAAGCAGCAGTGAGGAGGACAGTAGTGGATGTGAGGACCTCATTCCACAGCCTTCTAAGCCTGTAAGGGGACGAAAACATCACAGGGATGAACGTGAAGGCTATCCTTCAGATCGTGACAGTACCAGTTCACGCACTCCCAGACTTTGTTCCCGGACACAACAAGATGATGCTGATGTCTCAAACAATATCCCTGAAGATATAACACCAGAACCAAGCAATCAGAAACAGACCAAGAAAGGACGTGGGATGCGATGGAGGGCTAATCCACTAATACCAAATCAATCAGAGTTTGAGCATGAGGATGAAACTGAGCAGGACAGTGAGGGCTGGACCCCATCAGACTACATGGAGCAGTACATTGACAAAGATGTCATGTTTTTGCACTATGAATAAATGCTGCTGTGTTCAAGCACAAAATAAAACGTTTTGCACATTATAACTCTACTGTGGCTTTATTATGTTCTACAGACATTTAAAACGAATGTCCACATATGGGGACATCATTTTTCTCTGAAACTGTATCATGTAAAAAGACAATTCTTTGTTTTTACAATCATTAGGTCCCAATGAGCCCAAATAGTTAAATAGAGAAATTAAAAATGCATGCTCTGCAAGAGTTCAGGTCTTAGGAGGTTAAATAAGACTTTAAAAAAGTTGCTGCTATTTTGATTTATTTTCGAATGAGGAAAGTAAGGGAGGCTTGTACATCTGTGTGGTTTTAGAGGTCTAAATTTGTTGGCCTTAAATCGTTATTTACTTCATTATGTTTTGTAATCATTGTAATAGGGATGCATCGATACCATTTTTTCCCAACCGAGTACGAGTACAAGTACATGTATTTTTGTACTTGCTGATACCAATACCGATAACAATACCTATTTAGAATACCATTTTTTTAAAAACAAAAACACACGTGAGAAGTGACGAGAAGTTTAATGATACCACGTCCAAAAATGCACGTCAACAAGTAGCGAGTGATCAAAGTGTTTGTGCACTGATGTGATGAAATCAAGGAGTAAAAATAAATGAATCTGAGTGGATTTGGCAACACGAATAGCATGGATTGTTCTATAGAGAGTTGGAGGTTAATAAATATTTTTGCAATGTTGGTGTTTTGTTGTTATGTTTTGTAGAGAACGATCAGGTCAGAAATACTGTAAAACGTGTGTGTGCCGGTGTATTCTGATATAAACTATATTATCCCCCTGTCCCACCTGTTTACACTCCTCTCCTGCGTTTCCCCTCACACCGTATCCTGCGCTCTCATTGGCTGTTCGACATAGCACTCATTTCCAGTCGCACATCTCAGATCAGATATCTGACGCAGAGCCGTAGATTCTCTCTACCACTCTGATCTGACGTGCTAGAAAACTCGGCAAGCTGGTCGGATCGAGTTGTTGGATAGTTCACACTTAGCGATCGAGAGCCGAGTTTTGATCACCGAGCGAACGCCGAGTTGCTCCTGAGCCGGCAAATCTAGCCGGCTCAGCCGACCAGTCGCCGAGCGAAAATCAGGGCAAAAATCATGTAGTGTGAACTAGGCATAACGCAGCAACGTGCACTAGGCACACGATATCAGATGTTTAGTATCGGAGCCTCGTTTGCGAGTACGAGTACAAGTTAATGAGCGCGGTATCGGGCAAATACCCGATACCAGTATCGGTACTCATGCACAGCAGCACCTACAATTTGATCCCTCATAAACAGCCAAGTCAAAAACACTTCACCAGAAGATCAACAGATTATTAGGAATCAACTGTACACAGTTTTAATATTTACATTTTCAGCATTTAGCTTTTATCCAAAGCGACTTACAGTTATGTCTGAACACAATTTTGAGCAATTGAGGGTTAAGGGCCTTGCTCAGTGGCCCAACAGTGGCAACTTGGCAGTGGTGGGGCTTGAACCGGCAACCTCTAGATTACAAGTCCAGTACCTTAACCACTGAGCTATCACTGCACATTAGAACTGCATTCACTTAATTCTCAGGGCTGAAGTAGTTCATTTATTCAACCACTTATTGATACCATTCCAATACATTACCAGATACAAGCTGCCCCTTTTTGCTTTGGCTGGCAACCAATCAGATTTCCTTTCAGTTAGAGATTAAATAGTGTCTGTCCACCAAAAAACTCAGCCCTGTTATTTCCTACCAGTCCACTAGAGACCGCCATCATTGTTCAATCAAATCTCTCATTATCTGATATCAGGTGAGTTCTTACTATTTCTTAACGTTTTAATGCTACTATCATCAAGTTTTTTTTCCATACTGAACATATTTTATTACTTGGACTGGTGCATCAATAATATAATTATTTTTAGTTCTGTTACCTGGAGGAAATGGACGGGATCCTCTGTGTGTGAAAGCTGTTCCAGTTCAGCATCTTTCCTCTTCAGCTCTATAATCTGCTGCTCCACCTGCTTCAGGACTTTTTCAGCTCGACTTACTTCTGCTGTCTCTCGATCTCTGATCAGATCTTTTAGCTCAGAGCATCTTCTGTTAATTGAGTTGATTAGTTCAGTACAGATCATCTCAATGTTCTTCACTGCTGTCTGTGCAGAACACTGTGAGAAGATTCAGAAAGAGGAAACATTTCTCACTTAGATATTTCTCCATCCTTCACATTCATATGTAGCTACTGGCCAGACTAAGACTTTCATCACTCATAGCTTGGTGATGGTGTTAAATGGCTTGATTTTTCATACCCTGGTAAATGTTACCATCATCATCATGTCCACATGATGCAGTATTTGATACTCTACTTCCCAAATATAAGAAAGAGTTGCAGTCTTCTACCTTCCACCTTAAACTCCAGCACTTCTTCAGTGTTCATCATCACTTTAGTTTTTACTGCATTTGTCAGCATATCAGATTTTTGATACAACACACCTGCTCCTGTATGTCCTTAATTCAAAATGATATGTGTGGATTATATCTAATAAAACCTAAAAACACCATATATTCTGTAAAATGTGCTGGTGGTAGCATACTGTTTCATAAATTCTTTTGAGTATCAGGAAACAGCAGCCTGGTGAGGACTGGGAAATTCAATGTAGTGATCTTCTCAGGTCTTTACCAGAAATCTTATACAGTCATTTATGTTTAAGCATCTTGATCAAAAGCAACAATCAATAATCTTCTTGGGTGGCCCAGTCAAAGTCCTAATCTGATCTTATCACCCCTATAATTATTAGCACAACCTCAGAATTGTTATACAGCATCAATCACCAACTAACCAGACAGATTTGATATAAAATATCTCATTTTTGATGGAGATTGGTTTAATGGAGGAGAGTCGGACTGATCCTGAGAGCTTTTTGTTTATAAAACTTACCTTGTGAGACTCCACAGCCTTTATCAGCTCACAAAGTTCGTTCTCTCTGTTCTGGATTTGCTCCTGGAATTTTCTCTGGATCTCCAGCAGCTGCTTCTACACAGAATAACAATTCAGAATTTACTTGTATTGTGTACGAGCACCACATAAACAACATCAGTCTAAATGCTAATAAGTTGTTACTTGTTAAAGAGAGCTGTATAAAATTTTTACCTGTATCTCAATCCTGTGGCGCATCCTCAAGTGGAAGGTGGAGGAGTTTAAGGTGTCTAACATCCTCCAGCTCCGTGATGTCATCATGGAGGAGTGGAAGAGGATTCCAGTAGCAACCTGTGCAGCTCTGGTGAATTCCATGCCCAGGAGGGTTAAGGCAGTGCTGGATAATAATGGTGGTCACACAAAATATTGACACTTTGGCCACAATTTGGACATGTTCACTGTGGGGTGTACTCACTTATGTTGCCAGCTATTTAGACATTAATGGCTGTGTGTTGAGTTATTTTCAGAAGACAGTAAATCTACACCGCTATACAAGCTGTACACTGACTACTCTAAGTTATATCCAAGTTTCATGTCTATAGTGTTGTCCCATGAAAAGATATAATGAAATATTTGCAGAAATGTGAGGGGTGTACTCACTTTTGTGATACACTGTATATTATTATAAACTATAGGTAGCACATCTCAAGAGATCTATTGATCTGAATCTCAGACATATAGTAAACATGTAGTATGTTTACATGTATCTCAGGCATGTAGTAAATAATATTCTAACCCTCTATGAGGAATATCTTCTAAGGTTATGCCTCCGTGATTTATCATACCCTGTTGGATAAAATCCCAGTGAGAAAACTATAGATCACACGGATCTTATCTAAAGCTACAAAAACATGGAATAAGGAACAAATCATTAGAACTGAACTGACAAGGGAAAAGCAACAACATTGTTTTACATATACAAACAGCTAAATACAAGATAACGTAATAAATGCTTAACATATTCACTCAGTGATGAACTTTATTAGACACAACCTTTACTGTACCAGCTAAACTGCTAAGAAAGCACAAAACTGAAAAATAAAACTGAATACATTTTGTGTTGTCGTAATGTTAAGGTCGTATAAACATGGTTAAATAAAACATTAACACATAGCATTAGATGAACAACTGTTATTCAACTGTATGTAATCACGTATAGCTAATCTAAGCACCTTGCATAGTTCTGAAATAGAATACAAAATAAGGCACATAATAACGGCATTACATACACTTAAATTTTACACTTTTAAAGGAATTAAAACTAAAACCACACATTACTAATCGCTAGCAGAAATAAATTAGGCAAAGGAAGCACAGAATTATAGGCGTTCCTCTCAACGAGTCAAAAACAGATGTGCACATGCTCGGTAGGTTAAATCGATGGTATTGGGTAAAATAAATCAACAGAACAACAGCAGCACCCGCTGCTCGGTGAGGACAGTAACTGCAGAACAATATGTGCTCTCACGTCCGAGTCTCCAAAAGTATCCAATAACACTAGAAAAGGCCCTAGAGGGTCTGAAAACTCGCTAAGTTGGACACACTGAGTATTATACTGTTTATTAGCCTGACTTAAACGTTAGCAAGTCATGTGACCCATGTGTATCATCCAATAAAACAGCTGTGCGTGTGTCTCTGTGGAGCAATCGGTTAGCGTGTTAGGCTGTTAACTGAAAGGTTGGTGGTTCGAGCCCACCCAGGGATGTGTGTCTTTTATTGCACAAGCATGCCTATTGATCAAGCTGATATGAGACACTTGACGTTTCGAGCCCCTCTGGTGTGCATGCTGGTACTGTGTACAACCTGCTCTTCTTAAGAGTGTGATATATATTTTTACAACGAGTGCACAACAAAGCTTAAAAATGATCTGCCGGGCTGCAGGTTGTGGTCCAGCAGTCTTTCCATCACTCACAGAGGCAGCCAGAAATAAATCAAGTCAAAACTTTACTTTGTGTGTGTATATGTAGAAACTGAATATTGTAAATTATTTTTTACTAACAGTAATGGAGAGAGAAATTTTGACTGTATTAGAGCAGCTGCTACAACAACATGAAAAGCTCGGCCTACTCAGCTCCATCACAAATGCTCTTGGAAAAAATGATCAAAAACAAATTGAGGATTTCACTGCTCCACTTGCCAACGAATCTCAGTTCAGACACTTTGCCATGAACCTCAGGTAAGACTCTGATCTTCGGAGGAGACTAGTAAGTGCTTTCTACGTTAAACAGTTTTTTTATGTGTTATGTATGTATGTTATAGTCCCCTTAAAAAATGCACTTTGACAATTTACTTAACCCTGGTGTGTTCTTAAGTGGCCCTCTACTATGTTTAAGAGCAGAGAAAACCCCCTAAATGATTTTTTTTTTACTTAAATCTTCTTGACTTTTAATAGTGAGCGCAACATTAGAAAATCTTAGAACCTCATCACTTTTCATGCACGTGTCTTTCTTTTACAGACTGAGTGTTTTGGTTTTTCTGGAGGTACGACTGGAAAGGAAACTGTAACAAACGACCTGGTAAATCATCGTTGGTACGTTTTTTTAATTAATATTTAAAGTGAATTCACTCATTAAGTCTTCTCTCCTACAGCCAAGACAAACTTGAGACCACACCCTACGGAAGGCGACGACGATGGCGGAGGGAGAGACAACATAAACGAAGACGCCGGTCCGGTATCTTAGCAAGGCTAAAGAGCCCCTTACAGACCACCGCTACTGAGACTGTTTGTCACGAGCGTCAGGTCGCTTTCAAATGATGGATGAACTGAGACTAAGTTTAACATCACAAACATCTATACAGAAAACATGTACGATGAAAATCACAGAATCTTGGCTTAATCCAGGTGTGCTGGATGCAGCTATTGAATTAGCAGGCTGCTCAATCCACCAGAGAGACAGAAACAAAGACTCCGGTAAGAGTCACAGAGAGGTCCTTCTATATAATTCCTTTTATATAATACCTGGTGCTGTTTCTATTCCAACATCACTAGAGGATACAGAGAAGATCTTCAAACAGCTAACAGCGTCTCGCTGGCGGAGGATCTAAATCGCTTCTTTGCACGCTTTGATGCACAAGGGATGGATACTGTTGCTGTACCCACACCAGCTACCAATGACCACTCTCTTACTGTACAGACAAACCCTTAGATCTGTGAATGTCAGAAAGGCTGCAGGGCCTGATGGGATCCCAGGAAGAGAACTCTGAGACTGTACCCACCAGTAAAATCTTCAACATGTCCATGGGAACCTCACTCCCTTAAACATCAAAGAAGAAGTGGAAAGAGTCTCCAGCTTCAAGTTTCTGGGGAGCCACATCACAGAGGACCTCATCGGGACCACAAACACCACCTGAGAACACTCAGGAAAACCAACCTGAACACAGAGCTTTTGGTGGCATTCTACTGCTGCTCTGTGGAGAGCATACTGAGCTACTGCATTAATGCATGGTCTCAAGTAGGACTGAGATCTCGGATCATTAAAATAACATGAAACTGCTGCATTTCTGGTGCAATAACAACCAAATTCAGTTTAGGAGCTGCTCATTTTTACAGATCTTCACTGAAAGTGTGCAGAATCTCAAATGGTTTTTGTGCTGCCATGCAGCTTGGTTGAATGGAGTTAGTGTAGAATTATGTACAAAGGTCGCGGGTTCGATCCTTGTATGGACCACTATCACTTTTGGACTTAAACTAACAAACAAGTAGACCTTCTCTAACTAGCAGGTCCTATTGACCTGGGTTTCAAACATTTTCTCTGACAAGTGTGAGATCTTTTTAATGCCCCTCTCATTCAAGTCAGAAACATGCCATTATTTCAATCTGCCAAACTTAATTGCCCTTCTGTAAAAGTTAGCAAGCCATGTGACCTGTGTGTACCGTCCAATAAAACAACTGTCTCTGTGGAACAGTATGTTAGTGCATTTGGCTGTTAACTGAAAGGTTGGTGGTTCGAGCCCACCCAGGGGCGAGTGCCTTTTATTGCACAACCTGCCTGTTAATGAAACGGATATGAGACACAACAACAATGTGTAGCTCTACAGAATAGTGGAAATAAGTAACTGAAAAACATCCCGTGAACAACAGTCCTACAAGCACAAATATCCACCTGATAAGTCACCAGAGTCTTTTGGTTTCAGTAGATGTTAAATGAAAATACACACCCAACGTGGGGCTCGAACCCACGACCCTGAGATTAAGAGTCTCATGTTGTACCGACTGAGCTAGCCGGGTTTAAACAGCACGTCAGAACAGACAGCTCATCGGTCAGACCATCAGAGTGATGTAGGTTTAATTCACTAACATCACGACCAGGTTAAGAACTAATTCACAGTTTACAAACAAACACAATTCAGAATATAACAATAAGAACTAAATGTAAAAGTGTAAGTTAGTCGCGTCTTTCTGCTCATACTGAGTATTACTGTGGGTCACTGCATGTAGGAGACACATGGAGCGCAGTATGGTAGGTGAACTATAGGGCACTAGGACCCAGCAGCACTACAATGAACAGAGTGACAGTGGGATCTAGCGGTATTGGGACTCTTATTACAGGACGCTGTTTCTGCTGCTTGTTATTAAACTCACCTGTGGATCATTTGAGTGGAGAAAACGTGGTGAGTTCTTGTTGTGTTCTTGATTTTTATTGAGTTTTCTTGCTAGAAAAGAGATTTATGAAGCTTTTTGAGGGTGAAACTGGGCAGGGGCGGAGCCAGGGGGTGGCCAGTGGTGGCCATGGCCACCATAAATGAATCTTCGGCCACCCCTCCGGCCCCCCCATCACCGCTTTGCCGGCAACTTTTTTTGCGGAAGCATTGTAGGTGTTCTCACAGGGACGCAATTCAACAGCGCACGTCAAAGAAGTAGTTCTCCACCAAAACAGTGCAGTAATACACTCAACATAAATGTCAACCACCAACACAATTACAGAAGAAGTACTACTTAGTGCTACTAGTACTACTATTACTATTAGTAGTATTTGTGGCGAGCTACGAGTAAAGGCGCCAGCTGGCTCTGCGCGTTCCAGTGTTGCCAGATTGGGCGGTTATCCGCCTAATTGGGCGGATTTTGTTGGAAAACAATTTAATAGCAGTTAAATAACACTTCTATTTAAAAGAATATATTCCGTTTTAAGAAGCTCCAGCATTGTAGAAGGCTATTAAAAGTAAAGTCTATTTTCAATGCTGACCATATTGTTGAAAGAAAATTAACATTTGTTTTCCATGCATTCACACTAGCATGTTCTAGGGTTCAAATTAGTTTCATCATTACACACAAGTTGGCAGCCAAATGATGAAGTATCGCAAAGGAATATCTTTGAAATTTTTCCTCATAATGTTAAGGTTATAGGCTATATTTTGGTTTTTCACTTGTCAGTGAAAATGAAGAGAAAAAAAAGCTTATTATTCTTCGTGATGTAATTCTACATGGCACTTACTGCCTGTATAGGTAAATGAGTGAGTGACCACATAAAAAAAGGTATCAGTTTCTGTGCCACCCCTGTGTGAGCAATGGTCTCAGTCTGGCCACCCCTATGAAAATTGTCTGGCTCCGCCACTGAAACTGGGAGCTGCATTTGTTTTAGATCTTCTGGACTTGCTCAGTCGCGCTATTTCTACTTTAGTTTTAGTGCGCATTTACACCCTGTTTTATGGTACTAATCATAAGCCTCCCATGGCTTCTCCTACCACTCCTATGCAGATGACACTCAGCTCGTTCTGTCATTTCCTCCTTCAGACACGCAAGTCTCAGCTCGCATCTCAGCATGTCTGCAAGATATCTCACAATGGATGTCGGCTCATCATCTAAAACTTAATCCTAGCAAGACAGAGATGTTGCTCATTCCTGGAGATCCGTCTCCAACCCAGGACCTAGTAATTTCTCTGGATGACTCCCAGATCAGACCATCTGATAAGGTAAGAAGTCTTGGTGTTGTCCTTGATAACCAGCTGACATTCTCTCCTCATATAGCCAACATGACCAGAGCGTGTCGGTTCCTCCTGTACAACATCAGGAAGATTCGTCCATTTCTCTCCAGGGAAGCTACCCAGATTCTGGTGCAATCACTTGTAATCTCGCGGTTGGACTACTGCAACTCCCTTCTGGCTGGAGCTCCCATGTCCACGATTAAACCCTTACAGCTCATTCAAAATGCAGCTGCACGTCTGGTTTTTAACCAACCCAAACACTGCCACATCACCCCACTGCTACGTTCTCTTCACTGGCTTCCTGTAGCTGCACGCATTCAGTTTAAAACACTGACGCTCGCCTACAAAGCCAAAAATGGACCAGCCCCAAGCTACCTTCGTGGCCTAATCAAACCACGCTCTGTACCACGCAACCTCCGAGCCTCTAGTCTTGCTCGACTTGAGCCCCCATCCAGGACTACAGGAAGACAAGCATCAAGGCTGTTCTCTGTTCTAGCGCCGAAGTGGTGGAATGAACTTCCTCTGTCTGTCCGAACATCTGAGTCTCTTGCTGTCTTTAAAAAACGATTAAAAACCCACCTTTTTACTAAACACTTAGGCTGACTTGTACTTATTTACTAACATTTTGTTCCATTCTTTTCCATTTAAAAAAAAAAAAAAAAAAAAAAAAAAAAAAAAAAAGCCTTTTAACAGGTTTTAGCAGATTTGTGTTCTTTGACTGGTGTTTACCTAAACTTGAGAAATGAAATGTTCACTATAGAAGCACTTCTGTAAGTCGCTCTGGATAAGAGCGTCTGCTAAATGCTGAAAATGTAAATGTAAATGTAATCACATTGTCTACACTAAAAGTTTTAGTGCGCATTTAAACCCTGTTTTACGGTACTGATCACATTATCTACACTAAAAGTTTTAGTGCGCATTTAAACCCTATTTTACGGTACGATGCTCTGATTTTTAGTAGAGATTAAAACAGAAAGAATTTTTACAGTTTAATAAACTTATCGAGTCCTGATGCACACAGATGTACCAGAAATAAAGTCTGTTCTAGTCTAAATGTAGAACAATCTACATGTTCCAAATTCAGACCTTTGGTATTAAAAATAAAGAAACCTGCTTTCAGTTAAATCCACTATATTTAAATAACTTTACTCACAATACCACATCTTCTGTTTTTACCTTGATGATTTAAAGAAATGAGAAAATGATGGAAACATTTAAAACTCCATAAAATAAGCAAATCAAACTATCATATGAATTTATTATATTTTTGAAGTGTTTAAGTATTTTACTGTAGGATTATGAAGTAACGGGATGGTGAACTTATATAAAGTGTCTATTTGATTCTGTACAGACCAGTTTTTTTCAGTCTAATAAAATAACCAAATCAAACAGATTAAATGAGGATGATAACTAAACATTATAATCCTTATATAAATATAGTAAATAACCAGGGTATAAAAGGGCTTCTTTGCTAAGAAGAAATTCTGCAATGTTTTCTAACACAACAACCACTACAAAGTACACTGTAAACACTGTCAGTACATGGTGACTACGAGTGGTTGATTTCATATTAAAGTTTATGTTACGTTTTGTTAGGATTCAGTTGCAGGAGAAGCTGCAGGAAGTAAAAGATGTTCAGGATGAGGATGATGTGAGTTATGAGAGTAACGAGGAATTCTTCACCCAGTGTCTTCCAGCATCACCATCATTCTTTTTCATTCCACACTGGAGCAATCTACAACAAAAATCACTTAAAGGGTCTGCAGTGGATAAATGTTATTACAAAAAGTGTTCGATTTGTTTACCCATATTACAGTTTTACATTTCTAGAGTTTCTACAAGGTTAAAGTCATTAGACTGAACATTTTGTGATTGACAGTTGAAGTAGATGTTGTTGTGCACAGTGAGCTGAAAAGACGACCTCTGAGAGCAGAAGAACAAATCGATGCTTCCAAGAGCTCTTTATCTACAAAACCTGCAGAAATGAAAGAGTTCTGGAACTGAGTCTGGTTACAGAGATGAAGCTCCAACTCCTGCTGTTCTGAAGTGTCTTCTGGAGACCAAGAAACAAGGAGAGGAAACATGAGAATGAAATGTTTAGTTTATAACAGTCTGGATCCAACATGGTTGAGTATTTGCAGCAGTAGGAACAGAGGAAGCTCTTCCTGTTGGTATTAGAGCTTGGACGTGATCATTTCCTCAGTTTATTACAGTCCTGTAGAGCAGCGTCTCTTATCCCAGCATTCTGTATACCAAAATAGTCGCCATTGCAGGTCTACAACACGTTACAAAAACACTTGGGACACTTTATTTTAGCTTTCTTAATTTTGCAGGTGTCACGTTGTATTGAAACTAAAATAAATAAATTAAAATTTTAAATTTTAAAGCCAGTGTTTAGGTTCATTCATCATCTTAACACATATTACAAACTAGTCAAGCTCGTCAAATTTCAGACATTGTTCATGTAAACAAAAATCTCAAGTGGAAGCACAAGGTGATTCATTTATTTATAGACGGTGCTGTTTATGGTTTTACATTTAAAAACATGAACAGTTAAAAAATAACAACAAACACAACAACAACAATTTAATAATAATGTCACAAATCTGTACCCAAGCAACAAGCTGTAATTTATCTAGCACCACTAGATGGGAACGATCTCTGTACAACATTTTAAACTTCACTTTAAAAGTCAGTTCAGTGTGTTTTACTGTAGTAAGAATAGCTCCACATGTTTTGTACGTAGTGTTTATGGTATTTAAGCTGGATGGATAGATGGAAGTTAACATGTAATCTAAGGTGACTCTTAAGTTTATTCGCTGCTGTTGGCTTATAAAGTTTTACTGAACAAACTGGCTCAAAAAACAGTGTTTTTACCTAAATAAACTCAGGTTCTACCGAGATTTGAACTCGGATCACTGGATTCAAAGTCCAGAGTGCTAACCATTACACCATGGAACCACACGGTGAGATCTTACTTAAGCCCAAAAGTGAATAATTAGTCATTTAAGAGCTGGTTGGCTGTTAGATGGCGCTGTAAACAATGATTTGCGATTATATTTCGGGATGGATTATATTTCGGGATGGAGCAGTCACATGTGGAACACTATAACACTACTAGTGGTATTATAATATTCAAGCTGGATGAATGGATGGAAATTAACATGTCATTTAAGGTGACTCTAAACTAGCACAAGCAATTGCGATGCTCTGTTGTACTGCACATGCGCTGAATGCTACCATCCTGAAACTGCTAATGTTTCCCAATCTTGGACCTCACACCGGCCCCAAATAAAAGCAGTAAGGTCCCACCAAGATTTGAACTCGGATCACTGGATTCAGAGCCCAGAGTGCAAACCATTACACCAAAAAAACACGACTTCAGACTTTACTTTTACATCTCAAGTTATTTATATCTAAACTTGCGTGACTAATCTAATTGACTGAAATCAATTGAAAAAAATGAAGTCATTTAGAAGTTTTAAACACTAAATAAAAGTAATTTTAGTTAAACATTGCCACCCAAGCATCAAAATCACAACAAAACGTTCCACTGTTGGAAGATTGCACTAAGTTCAAGACGCGGTTGGCCGGTAGTTGGCGCTGTAAACAATGACTTGCCACTTTGTGTTCTAATTTGGCATAGAACAGTTACAGTATATGTGAAACACTATTGTCTTCTCAGCATTGATAACAGTGTTTTTACTTAAATAAAGCCAGGTTCCACCGAGATTTGAACTCGGATCGCTGGATTCAGAGTCCAGAGTGCTAACCATTACACCATGGAACCACAAAAGAAGAGTTGAACACGAAGGTTAATAATTACACCATTAGCTCCACATGTTTTATGTAGTATTTATGGTATTTAAGCTGGATGGATAGATGGAGGTGAACATGTCAGACATCCCAGGTTGCAAAAACTCATTTCAGGGAGGTACCCCCCAAAGAAAAAAGCTAAAACCCTCTCACACACAGCAAAGGATATGGGTGATAACAAAACTTTTAGAAGCTGCTATTTGAGCTACTAAACTAACTGTTCACGTCACAAACACATTAATGTGTACTACATAGTGCACTAGATAGTGTGAAAGATAATAGATTTATGTTCCCTACATTGTGCACTAGATTGTATATTAGAAAAGAATTTATGTTCCTTACTTTAGTTTTAATGTTGTACTGTACTTCGTTTTAAGCCAGATAAGAAGTGCAGTAAAAGGAAGTAATTTCATTTTATTATATTACTGTTTATGAACAAAAACCTTTCTATAAAAAAATAATTGACGTTCTTTAATATTTTCCTGTACTTTATTTTACAAAAAGCCAGAGTGTACAATGAGAGGGGGAATTATGTTTCTTATTATATAATTGTTTCTCAACAAAAACCCCAGACTTCATTAAAGTTTATTACATTAATAAAATTACTTTTTATTTACCTATAAACTGTAGTGGGTTTTTACTGCACATGATTAACTAATTAACACAAAATCATTTATTAGTCAAAGCAAATTGATGATACATTCACCTCATAAATCATGATACAATGCTCTTCCTTACATGAAAGTAAGTACTAAGTATCGGTATCGGATCGATATCGGCGATACTGACCCTGTATTTACTTGCTATCGTATCGATACCAAATTTAGCAGTATCGCACACCACTACCCAGACAGCACAAATACGTCGCTGCTCCCTACTTAGAATGGTTGGTGTTACATAGTATTTATGTCGTTTGCACATTGGCACTACGTAGCTTTGAAAAAGCGCCCTTAAAACGACGCTGATCCGGTGTATCCGCGACGTATTTTCCAAACTCCCTTTCGGCGACATGAATTCTGTACTACTTCTATCACAGTCTTGTTTTAATGTTTTATTTTTATTTTGTGTTTTGTCTTTTAGCAAAACTGAGTTCAAATTATGAAAGGTTTAACAATAAACTTTTATTAGGAATTAAAAATGTTAAAAAATTGCAAAATTATGTAAAACATTTGATATAAAATGTTTCTTATTTTAACATACACATATAAATATATAATAACTTACATACTACTAACTTAGCCTTAATTAACTTAAAAAAAAACAGAGCATATTTACAAGTATTTATATATACATAAACTATTATATATATAAAACATAAAATAAATGTAAAAACTATCGCTGCCTTTTTCTGAGCCTGTCACTGGAAAGGCGAAGCCACTCTTTAATTATCTTCTCAGCTTCAGCCTCATTTGGAGTGGGGAGCAGCGGGTTTCTCATTGCTGATACTGAAAAAAAAATCGGATTACAAAAAGAGTAGGTATATGTAGCTGTAACATTAGACATGAGTAATAGAATAAATATACTCTAAAAAATGATTCAGCACATTAGTAAATTAAACATAATATAATAAGTCAGTTCAACAAGAAAAAAAAAAGTTGGTTACATTTGTTCAAATGTTTGAGTTTGGGCAACCTAAAAAGACATTATTTTAGACAAACTCAAAATTGTAAGCTTTTTCAACGCATTATTTTTGTTTTAGTACAACATCATACCAATTTTGAGTTGCGCCAACTAAAATATCTGAGTTGTCTGAACGAAGCAAAGAAGAGAAGAGCATCAGAAGCTCTGCGTTCTGTGACTGCGCATGCGCACTTCTCCGAGTTGAGTTGTAACGGACGAGGATGACCCTGAAGTTTTGGATTTTACCCTGACCTGCCCTGTGGTAGGTATTCAGCTATTCAACATAATACAAGTTATGTTTAAAACTTAACAAATGCCTAAACAAATGCATAAACAATAAACTGACTGAATAACGAGGGGAACAGCATTTTAGTTTCACGTATTTTCTCAACCAAAATTTCAAATATTGTATGGCAGACGAGTGCGAGTTCTTTTCAAATTGTTAATTTATATAAAGGTTCACAAGTGTAATCTATTTGCAAATTTGGGCTTGTCGGTGACAATTTAACCATTTTCGGTACACAGAGAGCGATGTTAGCTGATATGCTAGCGGGTTATGATGCCCATTGGTTTGAATGGCCTGGGGCTAACTGTGTTAGCTTAATAAGCTAAACTTGTCTGTGGTACAGCACATTACAAAACAGTCTGTTACACTTAATTATGATGCGGTATGATTGTAAGTAAGCGGCTCATTTGATGTGATTTTCACGACTGTGAATTAGGTAGGGCCTTATTCATGGTATTCATAGTTAGCTATAGGTGCAAACTTAAACATTAATATGGTTATTGTCAATTTATTGGAATTTTGCTTACATGCTTCAACTTTAGCTGATTTACTGTGCCTGTCTTAATTGATTATTAAACGAGAGCTAAATCATCATATTGTTTAAATGTAAATATATTATTTTAAAATTGTTTGTGTTTTTTATTGCAGATTAATATGCAATGCAATCCCAGTTCAGAAGTACTACTGAAACATTACAGATTGTGTCATTACCAAGGGCGCTCCTGGCCATTGCTGTGTTTGTATCCTGACTCTGCTTACTATACTAGAAAACTAGTTTGTTTATTGATGCTAATTATACTTTTGCTGGAGTGGCACAGGTTTATGGCTTAAAATAAATGTCTGTTGTTAAAGTCAAATAAACGTTTTAATAAAATTTTCTTAAATTGTCTTAAATTTCTTTCATAGCTACTTGTTAAGAGTGTAACATATTCATTTACATTTTTGTCATTTTGCAGATGTTTTTACTCAGATAGGCTTACAATTGTGGCTGAATACAATACAAGCAATTGAGGTTTAAGGGCCTTGCTCAGGGCCCCAACAGTGGCAACTTAGTGGTGGTGGCGCTTGAACCAGCAACTAGACCAGTACCTTAACCACTGAGCTACCAACTGCCAGTTCAGATATGTAAAAAACTTTTGCCTGTAAAAAAACATTTAGTAACTGCTTTTTTTTAGTAAAAAAAAACACAGTTTAGTAAACTAAAAGTAAAATGTTTAGTCAGCCTTAAAAATCTAAAGGTTAATCTGACTTGAAAATGTAAGGCAACCGGCTGCCTCACCTTTTTAAGTTTTCTCAACTTCAGCAGCCCAAAGCAGTTGTGCAACTTGCTTTGCTAAGTTAGGTTGTTAGTTCACTCACGCGCTGTCTTAGTCTAATCTGCATCGTTTATATCCCATTGATAAAAATATGGAACACCACGCTTAGTTTCCAAATAAGGAACGATTATGTGTGACGCAGGCACGTAAGTGCGAGCCCTTCCAGAAGTCATTCAAAATGCATTAGAGCGCCCTCAATACGAAAAAAAAGAGCTTTAACATGAGAGTCTATGAGAGCGATCTGGGGCGATTTTCAGTTAGAGCCTGATCGCCCCGAAAGGGCCGGTACTGTACGGAACACAACTCCACACTGATTGGACTGCGATATTCAGAGACAAAACAGACTCCAGAACAGTCACAGCTAGTTTAACACTGGTTGAATGTGATAGAAACATTTCTTCCCTTTCGCACTTTGGTGGTGCGTCGCACGATCGCCCTAATGAACGAGCCGCCCCTGCTCACGTGTGTATTTATTTATGTTTTAATACAAGCACAAAGCAGCGCTGTGAGCAGGGTTCAAACCTGCACGGGGAGACTCCATTGGATATCAAGTCCAACGCTTTAACCACTCGGCCATCATAGCCTGAGGAACACAGGAGCTCTCTAACAAAAACTTAACCAATTCAACAACATCATCAACAACAATATGATTATCATACTAACAGTGAAGTGTGGTGGTGGTAGTGTGATGATGTGGGGATGCTTTGCTGCTTCAGGGAAACTTACAGTATAAGGATGGATGGACCCACAAATGCTCCAAATTTGATTGATTAATGTAGGAAGTACCAGACACCTTCAGGTCTACAACCTCCGTACAGCTGTGATGGCCGAGTGGTTAAGGCGTTGTACTTGAAATCCAATGGGGTCTACCTGCGCAGGTTCAAGTCCTGCTCACAGCGATCGTGAGTTTTAATGAAAGCTTAACGTATATACTGATAAACACTGATAAAGTTGTATGATTGCAATCAGATCATGATTAATGTAAAACTATCCTCCTATACGTAACATCACAATATTTACCTCAGGATTTTCTGGTTGAGAGCAGAATCTGTGGTTCTGTTCAATTTAATTAACTGAAACCACAAACCACAGTGTGTTAATTTTATTAACTTTATATATATATATATCAGGATTTTCAGATAGAGAGCAGAATTTATGGTTCTGTAATATCACTCAGGCCCTGAAGCTGCAAAGCATCCACATCATCACACTACCACCACCACGTTTCACTGTTGCTGCTGTGAGTTTATTATTTACCTCAGTTTGAAGTAAAATGAAACGTTTGTGCTTTTTGCTAATTCAGTGTCACTGGGTGGAAGATTGAAATCCCAGAGAAACACAGATTGATATTTTAAGAATGAATAAAGTTTTATAACAGTCTCTGTGCACCTTCATTGTTTGCGTAGTTGTTGTGTAGTGAGCGGATCTATAGGACGACTTACTCTGAAGGACACGTGAGATGTTCGGGCTCTTCATCCCCTCTCGGGTTCGCTCTGTCCTTTCCTCTCTCTCGGCTTCACAAAATCACTGAGCTGCACTGTGACACTGGAGGAACGTCTCAGCGGCTTTCACACAGACTGGAGACCATGGAAACATGCAAACAAGAAAAAGCAGAAAGAGCAAAAGATCGGAAGGTAAGAAAACTGATTTTAAACTAATTTTATCATTTATTACAATCTTATATTATTATTTAACTTTAAAGTGAGCGTGCTGGTCTGATGTTCTTTATATTCTGTTTATATCCTGTCTCATAATGTAAATTATTGTTAAAAAAAACAGAATTTAGGAAACCCCAGTACAGAAAACAGCTAAGAATCATCCCTTATACAGCTGTGATGGCCGAGAGGTTAAGGCGTTGGGCTTGAAATCCAATGGGGTCTCCCCGCGCAGGTTTAAACCCTGCTCACAGCAGCCTGGACTTTTAATTAAGGAGCCACACCTTGAAACAGAGGATTGTGGATTTAACACTGATAAAAATGTATAATTGTGTTCAGATTATAATAATGAATGTAACATATTTATATCAGAAAATAAAGTGAACCTTCCTCTTTGTGTCCCACAAGAATCCTACTGAACTTTCTCCCTGTTTAGGGTGAAATCCTGTTCACAATAAAATCACATTACACAACGCTTTACCTCAGGATTTTCTGGTAGAGAGCAGAAATTGTGATTCTGTCCTTTTTTCCAACTCTACTGAACCACAGTGAGAGTCATAAACACCACCAGCACCACCAACAACCCCACAAACACCATCAATGCCCCGAACACCATCTACCAGATCTATAAATGGAACCTAAACTAATTAAACTAGTCCGACTTTTCCGCTTCAGTGACACCATCATCATCTCCTCCCTCTCTCTTTCTCTCAGGCTGTGGGTCAGAAGTGTGTAGGCGCTGTTTTACACTCTGGTACTGACGGGCAGACACTGGCACAGGTAGGAAGCAGCGCTGATCTCCGCATCATCAAGCCACGCCTTTCATTCTCACCAATACTGAACTGCTGCCTGGTCAGGTGGATCATCAAAAGTACAACAGCACAGAGTACAGGTACACACATGCACACAAATGAGTGTACGTTTATTTTGAGTAAACTACTCAACATGTTCCAGCTAGTCTGTTTAGAAGCTGGGGTCAGAGCTTTGAGAGTTAAAGCCATGCTCAAGGGTCCAACAATTTCTGCTATACACAACTGGGAATTGACAGCCCAGAGCTCTGCCTACTGAGCTACAGACAAAACACTCACAACAGAAATAAACTAATCCTGCTACAGAAATCTAACTAGTCCTGAATAATCAAGCCTTTAATATTAAATCAGATAATCAGACAAAATATGATAAATATTTTGAAGCACTTCTATTAACCACTGTTTCAGATCAGGATCCAAACCTGATGTACACAATTATGTTTCTATACTCACCAGTCTGTGTTATACATGATGAGCTTTATTTATCTGTATTATTAAATACATTTCATTAAATGTATATTTAATGAACGTACAGCTAACCTACACTACTGTGCATGCACATACAGTGCCTTGCAAAAGTATTCAGCCCCCTTGAACTTTTCAACCTTTTGCCACATTTCAGGCTTTAAACATAACGATATGAAATTGTAATTTTTTGTGAAGAATCAATAACAAGTGCGACACAATTGTGAAGTGGAACGAAATTTATTGGATATTTTAAACTTTTTTTAGAAATAAAAACCTGAAAAGTGGGGCGTGCAATATTATTCAGCCCCTTTACTTTCAGTGCAGCAAACTCACTCCAGAAGTTCAGTGAGGATCTCTGAATGATCCAATGTTGACCTAAATGACTGATGGTGATAAATAGAATCCACCTGTGTGTAATCAAGTCTCCGTATAAATGCACCTGCTCTGTGATAGTCTCAGAGTTCTGTTTAAAGCGCAGAGAGCATCATGAAGACCAAGGAACACACCAGGCAGGTCCGAGATACTGTTGTGGAGAAGTTTAAAGCCGAATTTGGATACAAAAAGATTTCCCAAGCTTTAAACATCTCAAGGAGCACTGTGCAAGCGATCATATTGAAATGAAGGGAGTATCAGACCACTGCAAATCTACCAAGACCCGGCCGTCCCTCTAAACTTTCAGCTCAAACAAGGAGAAGACTGATCAGAGATGCAGCCAAGAGGCCCATGATCACTCTGAATGAACTGCAGAGATCTACAGCTGAGGTGGGAGACTCTGTCCATAGGACAACAATCAGTCGTACACTGCACAAATCTGGCCTTTATGGAAGAGTGGCAAGAAGAAAGCCATTTCTCAAAGATATCTATAAAAAAGTCACCTGGGAGACACACCAAACATGTGGAAGAAGGTGCTCTGGTCAGATGAAACCAAAATCGAACTTTTTGGCCACAACGCAAAACGTTATGTTTGGCATAAAAGCAACACAGCTCATCACCCTGAACACACCATCCCCACTGTCAAACATGGTGGTGGCAGCATCATGGTTTGGGCCTGCTTTTCTTCAGCAGGGACAGGGAAGATGGTTAAAATTGATGGGAAGATGGATGGAGCCAAATACAGGACCATTCTGGAAGAAAACCTGTTGCAGTCTGCAAAAGACCTGAGACTGGGACGGTGATTTATCTTCCAACAAGACAATGATCCAAAACATAAAGCAAAATCTACAATGGAATGGTTCACAAATAAACTTATCCAGGTGTTAAAATGGCCAAGTCAAAGTCCAGACCTGAATCCCATCGAGAATCTGTGGAAAGAGCTGAAAACTGCTGTTCACAAACGCTCTCCATCCAACCTCACTGAGCTCGAGCTGTTTTGCAAGGAAGAATGGGCAAAAATGTCAGTATCTCGATGTGCAAAACTAATAGAGACATACCCCAAGCGACTTGCAGCTGTAATCGCAGCAAAAGGTGGCGCTACAAAGTATTAACGCAAGGGGGCTGAATAATATTGCACGCCCCACTTTTCAGTTTTTTATTTCTAAAAAAAGTTTAAAATATCCAATAAATTTCGTTCCACTTCACGATTGTGTCCCACTTGTTGTTGATTCTTCACAAAAAATTACAATTTCATATCTTTATGTTTAAAGCCTGAAATGTGGCAAAAGGTTGAAAAAGTTCAAGGGGGCTGAAAACTTTTGCAAGGCACTGTATAAGCTGTGTGTATAAGGTGTGTGTATAAGGTGTGTGTATAAGGTGTGTATGTATTATGTGTGTATAAGGTGTGTGTATAAGGTGTGTGTGTATTATGTGTGTAAAAGGTGTGTGTGTATAAGGTGTGTGTATAAGGTGTGTGTGTATTATGTGTGTAAAAGGTGTGTGTTCAAGACGTGTGTATAAGGTGTGTGTGTATTATGTGTGTATAAGGTGTGTGTGTATAAGGTGTGTGTATAAGGTGTGTGTGTATTATGTGTGTATAAGGTGTGTGTGTATAAAGTGTGTGTATAAGGTGTGTGTGTATAAGGTGTGTGTATAAGGTGTGTGTGTATTATGTGTGTATAAGGTGTGTGTGTATAAGGTGTGTGTATAAGGTGTGTGTGTATTATGTGTGTATGGTGTGTGTGTATAAAGTGTGTGTATAAGGTGTGTGTGTATTATGTGTGTAAGGTGTGTGTTTAAGAAGTGTGTATAAGGTGTGTGTGTATTATGTGTGTATAAGGTGTGTGTGTATAGTGTGTGTATAAGACGTGTGTGTATTATGTGTGTATAAGGTGTGTGTTTAAGAAGTGTGTATAAGGTGTGTGTGTATTATGTGTGTATAAGGTGTGTGTGTATAAAGTGTGTGTATAAGACGTGTGTGTATTATGTGTGTATAAGGTGTGTGTTTTAAGAAGTGTGTATAAGGTGTGTGTGTATTATGTGTGTATAAGGTGTGTGTATAAGGTGTGTGTGTATAAGGTGTGTGTGTATTATGTGTGTAAAAGGTGTGTGTGTATAAGGTGTGTGTATAAGGTGTGTGTGTATTATGTGTGTAAAAGGTGTGTGTTCAAGACGTGTGTATAAGGTGTGTGTGTATTAGGTGTGTGTGTATAAGGTGTGTGTATAAGGTGTGTGTGTATTATGTGTGTATAAGGTGTGTGTGTATAAGGTGTGTGTGTATTATGTGTGTATAAGGTGTGTGTGTATAAGGTGTGTGTGTATAAGGTGTGTGTATAAGGTGTGTGTGTATTATGTGTGTAAAAGGTGTGTGTTTAAGACGTGTGTATAAGGTTTGTGTGTATAAGGTGTGTGTGTATTATGTGTGTAAAAGGTGTGTGTGTATAAGGTGTGTGTGTATAAGGTGTGTGTGTTTAAGGTGTGTGTGTATAAGGTGTGTGTGTATAAGGTGTGTGTATAAGGTGTGTGTGTATTATGTGTGTAAAAGGTGTGTGTGTATAAGGTGTGTGTATAAGGTGTGTGTGTATTATGTGTGTATAAGGTGTGTGTATAAGGTGTGTGTGTATTATGTGTGTAAAAGGTGTGTGTTTAAGACGTGTGTATAAGGTGTGTGTATTATGTGTGTATAAGGTGTGTGTGTATAAGATGTGTGGATAAGGTGTGTATAAGGTGTGTGTGTATTATGTGTGTATAAGGTGTGTGTGTATAAGGTGTGTGTGTATAAGGTGTGTGTATAAGGTGTGTGTGTATTATGTGTGTATAAGGTGTGTGTATAAGGTGTGTGTATAAGGTGTGTGTGTATTATGTGTGTAAAAGGTGTGTGTATAAGATGTGTGTATAAGGTGTGTATAAGGTGTGTGTGTATAAGGTGTGTGTGTATTATGTGTGTATAAGGTGTGTGTATAAGGTGTGTGTGTATAAGGTGTGTGTGTATTATGTGTGTATAAGGTGTGTGTATAAGGTGTGTGTATAAGGTGTGTGTGTATTATGTGTGTAAAAGGTGTGTGTATAAGATGTGTGTATAAGGTGTGTATAAGGTGTGTTGGTATGTATGACTTATGGGGACAATATTCCTGAATACATACCAGCATTACGGGGACTCTGGGTTTATAAGGACACTTTTGGTGTCCCTGTAAATCCTGCATGTTTAATGCTGTTTTTTTAAGCCTATAATGATTTTCACTTTATAAAAGTAGACTGGATCTGTAGGTAGTTCTGAGACACAACTACTACAGTAGTTAGATATTATAAATGATAAACGGTTCCATGGCTGCTGGTTTATTTATAAATGGTCCCGGTAAACCTCAGACCGGTTTTGTGTAAGCGCTTGTGTATCGACAAAATCATGAGTTAGATCGTCGGCTGGATACACATTCCCGCCAAAATATACACACAGCCGCGCGCAGGAGCCTGAACACATTTACAGAGGAGTCCCAGAGAAGTTCCTCAGGAACTGAATCTCTTCATATTCCTTCACCTGGTATGTGTTTGTTTCTTCAATATATTATCTAAAAACACATGTATTTGTAAAAATGATACAGATTAATTAGTTTGGAATGTGGTGATGTAAATATGTACAGTGTATCACAAAAATGAGTACACCCCTAAGAGACTGCACCCCTAAAAGTCCAAATTGAGCACTGCTTGTCATTTTCCCTCCAAAATGTCATGTGATTTGTTAGTGTTACTAGGTCTCAGGTGTGCATAGGGAGCAGTTGTGTTCAATTTAGTAGTACAGCTCTCACACTCTCTCATACTGGTCACTGAAAGTTCCAACATGGCACCTCATGGCAAAGAACTCTCTGAGGATCTTAAAAGACGAATTGTTGCGCTACATGAAGATGGCCAAGGCTACAAGAAGATTGCCAACACCCTGAAACTGAGCTGCAGCACAGTGGCCAAGATCATCCAGCGTTTTAAAAGAGCAGGTTCCACTCAGAACAGACCTTGCGTTGGTCGTCCAAAGAAGCTGAGTGCACGTGCTCAGCGTCACATCCAACTGCTGTCTTTGAAAGCTAGGCGCAGGAGTGCTGTCAGCATTGCTGCAGAGATTGAAAAGGTGGGGGGTCAGCCTGTCAGTGCTCAGACCATACGCCGCACACTACATCAAATCGGTCTGCATGGCTGTCACCCCAGAAGGAAGCCTCTTCTGAAGTCTCTACACAAGAAAGCCCGCAAACAGTTTGCTGAAGACATGTCAACAAAGGACATGGATTACTGGAACCATGTCCTATGGTCTGATGAGACCAAGATTAATTTGTTTGGTTCAGATGGTCTCAAGCATGTGTGGCGGCAATCAGGTGAGGAGTACAAAGATAAGTGTGTCATGCCTACAGTCAAGCATGGTGGTGGGAATGCCATGGTCTGGGGCTGCATGAGTGCAGCAGGTGTTGGGGAGTTACATTTCATTGAGGGACACCAACTCCAATATGTACTGTGAAATACTGAAGCAGAGCATGATCCCCTCCCTCCGGAAACTGGGTCGCAGGGCAGTGTTCCAGCATGATAATGACCCCAAACACACCTCTAAGACGACCACTGCTTTATTGAAGAGGCTGAGGGTAAAGGTGATGGAC
This sequence comes from Trichomycterus rosablanca, assembly GCF_030014385.1. NCBI lineage: Eukaryota > Metazoa > Chordata > Actinopteri > Siluriformes > Trichomycteridae > Trichomycterus > Trichomycterus rosablanca. The sequence goes on along the minus strand of NC_086001.1, from coordinate 26,394,925 downwards.
TGGCCAAGCATGTCTCCAGACCTAAACCCAATAGAACATCTTTGGGGCATCCTCAAGCGGAAGGTGGAGGAGCGCAAAGTCTCGAATATCCGCCAGCTCCGTGATGTCGTCATGGAGGAGTGAAAAAGCATTCCAGTGGCAACCTGTGAAGCTCTGGTAAACTCCATGCCCAGGAGAGTTAAGGCAGTTCTGGGAAATAATGGTGGCCACACAAAATATTGACACTTCAGGAACTTTCACTAAGGGGTGTACTCACTTTTGTTGCCAGTGGTTTAGACATTAATGGCTGTATATTGAGTTATTTTGAGGGAAGAATAAATTTACACTGTTATATAAGCTGCACAAAGACTACTTTTCATTGTGTCAAAGTGTCATTTTGTCAGTGTTGTCCCATGAAAAGATATACTTAAATATCTGCAGAAATGTGAGGGGTGTACTCACTTTTGTGATACACTGTATGTATACAGTGTCGATTATTTAATAGGTGAGTTAGCTAAGCTAAATAGCTGGAGATAAAGTGGCAGTTCGTGAACATAAGCCTATTATCTTGGACCTAGTGCTCAACACACATTTTTACAATATTCAATGTATATATGTGTATATATATTTACAATAGATATGATAGAATGACTTAAGAAATGTTCCTTAATCATACTATACAAAAATAATCGGCTTAGCTTAGCCTTTTGAGTTGGCTGAGCAGTAGTTAGTTGTGGGTACGCTACTTCCATTTTAACCCTTAAGATGAAAAATTTGAATCAAACTATTTTTATTGGGCTTTTTGTGCCATGTAAATATGTGTTTCTGTGGTAATTTGCGTTCCTTAAAAGTGCCTGAAGCAGAACGCTGATTAACAGAACAAAATGAACACAGCCGGAGACTGTGTCATTTCAGACACCTTCCCTACACACTCGTTCCCTGCGCCCTATAGTACGCTTAACATTCTTAACGGGCCAGACAATATATTTGTAATTCACATTACATGACAGGTAAGACGTTAGAAAAATCTTTTTTCTTACAATAGCCCTTGTTTTAAGGAAAAATACATACACATTACATACATTATGTATATATATATATACACATATATATATATATATATATATATATATATATATATATACACAGTACCAGTCAAAAGTCTGGACACACCAGTCAAAAGTTTGGACACACCTTCTCTTCAATGTTTTTTCTTGATTATTTTTATTTTCTACATTGTAGATTAATACTGAAGACATCCAAACTATGAAGAATTATGTAGTGAACCAAAAAGTGTTAAACAAACCAGAATATGTTTTATATTTTACCAACTCTACCTCTGCACAACCCAACTGATGGTCTCAAACACATTAAAAAAGCAACAAATTCCAAAAATTCACTCTAGACAAGGCACAAACATTCATTGAAAACCATTCCAGGTGGAAACCTAATAAAGCTGGTTGAGAAAATTTCAAAGAGTGTGCAAATCTGTCATCAAAGCAAAAGATGGCTACTTTGAAGAATCTAAAATATAAAACATATTCTGGTTTGTTTAACACTTTTTTGTTCACTACATAATTCCATACGTGTTCCTTCATAGTTTGGACGTCTCCAGTATTAATCTACAATGTAGAAAATTACAAAAAAATCAAGAAAAACCACAGGAATGAGAAAGTGTGTCCAAACTTTTGACTGGTACTGTATGTATATATATATACAGTGTATCACAAAAGTGAGTACACCCCTCACATTTCTGCAGATATTTAAGTATATCTTTTCATGGGACAACACTGACAAAATGACACTTTGACACAATGAAAAGTAGTCTGTGTGCAGCTTATATAACGGTGTAAATTTATTCTTCCCTCAAAATAACTCAATATACAGCCATTAATGTCTAAACCACCGGCAACAAAAGTGAGTACACCCCTTAGTGAAAGTTCCTGAAGTGTCAATATTTTGTGTGGCCACCATTATTTCCCAGAACTGCCTTAACTCTCCTGGGCATGGAGTTTACCAGAGCTTCACAGGTTGCCACTGGAATGCTTTTCCACTCCTCCATGACGACATCACGGAGCTGGCGGATATTCGAGACTTTGCGCTCCTCCACCTTCCGCTTGAGGATGCCCCAAAGATGTTCTATTGGGTTTAGGTCTGGAGACATGCTTGGCCAGTCCATCACCTTTACCCTCAGCCTCTTCAATAAAGCAGTGGTCGTCTTAGAGGTGTGTTTGGGGTCATTATCATGCTGGAACACTGCCCTGCGACCCAGTTTCCGGAGGGAGGGGATCATGCTCTGCTTCAGTATTTCACAGTACATATTGGAGTTCATGTGTCCCTCAATGAAATGTAACTCCCCAACACCTGCTGCACTCATGCAGCCCCAGACCATGGCATTCCCACCACCATGCTTGACTGTAGGCATGACACACTTATCTTTGTACTCCTCACCTGATTGCCGCCACACATGCTTGAGACCATCTGAACCAAACAAATTAATCTTGGTCTCATCAGACCATAGGACATGGTTCCAGTAATCCATGTCCTTTGTTGACATGTCTTCAGCAAACTGTTTGCGGGCTTTCTTGTGTAGAGACTTCAGAAGAGGCTTCCTTCTGGGGTGACAGCCATGCAGACCAATTTGATGTAGTGTGCGGCGTATGGTCTGAGCACTGACAGGCTGACCCCCCACCTTTTCAATCTCTGCAGCAATGCTGACAGCACTCCTGCGCCTATCTTTCAAAGACAGCAGTTGGATGTGACGCTGAGCACGTGCACTCAGCTTCTTTGGACGACCAACGCGAGGTCTGTTCTGTGTGGACCCTGCTCTTTTAAAACGCTGGATGATCTTGGCCACTGTGCTGCAGCTCAGTTTCAGGGTGTTGGCAATCTTCTTGTAGCCTTGGCCATCTTCATGTAGCGCAACAATTCGTCTTTTAAGATCCTCAGAGAGTTCTTTGCCATGAGGTGCCATGTTGGAACTTTCAGTGACCAGTATGAGAGAGTGTGAGAGCTGTACTACTAAATTGAACACACCTGCTCCCTATGCACACCTGAGACCTAGTAACACTAACAAATCACATGACATTTTGGAGGGAAAATGACAAGCAGTGCTCAATTTGGACATTTAGGGGTGTAGTCTCTTAGGGGTGTACTCACTTTTGTTGCCGGTGGTTTAGACATTAATGGCTGTATATTGAGTTATTTTGAGGGAAGAATAAATTTACACTGTTATATAAGCTGCACACAGACTACTTTTCATTGTGTCAAAGTGTCATTTTGTCAGTGTTGTCCCATGAAAAGATATACTTAAATATCTGCAGAAATGTGAGGGGTGTACTCACTTTTGTGATACACTGTATATATATATGTGTGTGTGTGTGTGACTGTGTTTGATATAAACTTGTGAACTGATGAATCTTGTTTAAGCAGTAACTACCGTTTCTGTCATGAATGTAACCGAAGTGTAAAACATGACATTAAAATCCTAATAAACAAACAAACATTATACTATTATATGCATAGTATTATTATATTATTAGTGTATTATTATTACATATATATGTGTATGTATATGTATGTAAGTTTACATACCTGAATGTATGTCTACATATCTACATTCTTAATATTTTTTACCATTTATGCCTGTTGTCGCTAATTTGCAACATACCTACATTTATATCTATTTTATGTGCTATGAACAAATTAACATTTTCCACTAATTGCAGCATTAGGCATAACATTATCATTTACAGTATACACATATATTAAATTGATTTGCCTGCTAGATTTGTCCTATTTATTCTTCCATATTTTTTGTCCTGTTACAGCAGCATGACTGAAAGATGGAGAAGACTCAACCCAAAGAAACATGCATGTAGTATTATTTCATTGGGAACTGATCAGCACAACACAACTGAACAAAGATACATAAACGAGTACAAAGGTGAGAATATGGGTGTGCATTTTTGGATGTTGAATTGGGATGTCCAAGTAGTAAATAACAATACAAAATCTTTTACTTAAAATTATATTTGGCCAGTTGATTTCAAAGGGGTTCTTAAAAAGGATTTAGGAATTAAGATAAAGATGGTTAGCTTTTTATGCAAAAGTCAATTAACTAACAACAGAATAAGGTAAGAGTAGTATTGTCAGAATATCTGCTTGAAAAAATGTCACCTAATTTTTATTTTATTTATTTTTTGCTGACCTCTTTCAGGTCGTGGAGTATTTGCGAAAGTAAATATCGAGAAAGGAAGTTTTATTTTAGAGTACAAAGGACGGCTAATCACAGGAAAAGATGCTGACTCTTTTGGGGAACAAGATAATACATACAGTGTATCACAAAAGTGAGTACACCCCTCACATTTCTGCAGATATTTAAGTATATCTTTTCATGGGACAACACTGACAAAATGACACTTTGACACAATGAAAAGTAGTCTGTGTGCAGCTTATATAACGGTGTAAATTTATTCTTCCCTCAAAATAACTCAATATACAGCCATTAATGTCTAAACCACCGGCAACAAAAGTGAGTACACCCCTTAGTGAAAGTTCCTGAAGTGTCAATATTTTGTGTGGCCACCATTATTTCCCAGAACTGCCTTAACTCTCCTGGGCATGGAGTTTACCAGAGCTTCACAGGTTGCCACTGGAATGCTTTTCCACTCCTCCATGACGACATCACGGAGCTGGCGGATATTCGAGACTTTGCGCTCCTCCACCTTCCGCTTGAGGATGCCCCAAAGATGTTCTATTGGGTTTAGGTCTGGAGACATGCTTGGCCAGTCCATCACCTTTACCCTCAGCCTCTTCAATAAAGCAGTGGTCGTCTTAGAGGTGTGTTTGGGGTCATTATCATGCTGGAACACTGCCCTGCGAACCAGTTTCCGGAGGGAGGGGATCATGCTCTGCTTCAGTATTTCACAGTACATATTGGAGTTCATGTGTCCCTCAATGAAATGTAACTCCCCAACACCTGCTGCACTCATGCAGCCCCAGACCATGGCATTCCCACCACCATGCTTGACTGTAGGCATGACACACTTATCTTTGTACTTCTCACCTGATTGCCACCACACATGCTTGAGACCATCTGAACCAAACAAATTAATCTTGGTCTCATCAGACCATAGGACATGGTTCCAGTAATCCATGTCCTTTGTTGACATGTCTTCAGCAACTGTTTGCGGGCTTTCTTGTGTAAAGACTTCAGAAGAGGCTTCCTTCTGGGGTGACAGCCATGCAGACCAATTTGATGTAGTGTGCGGCGTATGGTCTGAGCACTGACAGGCTGACCCCCCACCTTTTCAATCTCTGCAGCAATGCTGACAGCACTCCTGCGCCTATCTTTCAAAGACAGCAGTTGGATGTGACGCTGAGCACGTGCACTCAGCTTCTTTGGACGACCAACGCGAGGTCTGTTCTGAGTGGACCCTGCTCTTTTAAAACGCTGGATGATCTTGGCCACTGTGCTGCAGCTCAGTTTCAGGGTGTTGGCAATCTTCTTGTAGCCTTGGCCATCTTCATGTAGCGCAACAATTCGTCTTTTAAGATCCTCAGAGAGTTCTTTGCCATGAGGTGCCATGTTGGAACTTTCAGTGACCAGTATGAGAGAGTGTGAGAGCTGTACTACTAAATTGAACACACCTGCTCCCTATGCATACCTGAGACCTAGTAACACTAACACATCACATGACATTTTGGAGGGAAAATGACAAGCAGTGCTCAATTTGGACATTTAGGGGTGTAGTCTCTTAGGGGTGTACTCACTTTTGTTGCCGGTGGTTTAGACATTAATGGCTGTATTTTGAGTTATTTTGAGGGAAGAATAAATGTACACTGTTATATAAGCTGCACACAGACTACTTTTCATTGTGTCAAATTTTCATTTTGTCAGTGTTGTCCCATGAAAAGATATACTTAAATATCTGCAGAAATGTGAGGGCTGTACTCACTTTTGTGATACACTGTATGTGTACTATTTTAAACACAATGGAAAAATTGTTTGGTGAGCACTTTTTTAATGTAGGTTTATGAAGGTTCTGTTTCTTGCTTTCACAGAAAATGTGAAGGTTAGATCATTTGTAGTTTAAAGGGTGGAAAAATTTATTATTTTTTAAATTACTACTTTTTTTTTCAACAGCATTGATGCCACTGATGATGATGGATCTTTTGGACGCTTGGTCAATGACAGTGCTGATCCCAATTCAAAAATGAAAAAAATTGTGCTAAATGATACTCCCCACCTATGTTTGTTTGCAATAAAAGATATAAGGAAAGATGAGGAGATAACCTATGATTATGGAGGAAATAACCTAACCTGGCGCACCACTCAACTCGCGGTGAGAACACTGGTTTCTTTGCATGGTTTAATTTAGGATTACTTCTAATTGATATTTCTGCAACAGTCATGTTGGTGTACTCTATAACAATTGTGTTACGTTCTTTTTCTCACTAGATAAATGATGACCCTGCGTTTGCTTCAAGAAACTTAACAGTTCAAGACCATCTGGAGTCAGACATCCTGGTAAATAAATATTTCACCCATTGCAGTCTATTCATAACTAGATCAGCTCAACATTGTGTGTGGTTCTATTCTGTACTCGACTTGGGCAGTTATGAGGGATATGTGTTTTTATACCTGATTTTATAAGAACAGAGTTTGGTTTGCAAGGACTTGGTACAAAAGTCAGCACAGTTTCCTGAAGCGAAAAAACAGTAATGATTACAGTACTTGTAAACACCTATAAGTCACCAAGTCTTGCACTAAAACTTGGGCACTCCTTGCACAAAGTCTGTGATATAGTTCACTGCAGAGCACTGATGTCAGATGATGATGAGCTAAAGAAATCGGCCAAAGCATTTGAGAAGCTTCTCGAATCAAAATGGTCTGAAAACGTTTCTGCCCGTGCCCTGACAACTTTGCAGGAAAGCAAATTTAATAAACCCTCAACAATTCCTTTGACCGAGGATGTGCAGAAATTGCACAAACATCTTGAGTACAAGGCACAAGATGCAATCAGTGAATTCAGGAAGATTCCATCACCAGCTGCATATGCTAAGCTAGCCAAGATCACGTTAACACAGGTGATCTTATTTAACAGAAGGCGTGCTGGAGAGGTGTCCAAAATGACGCTTGCGAATTTTTTAAGCCGTGATCACGCAAAAGTTCATGATGATGTTGCTCAGGGGCTTACGGAATTGGAACAGAAGCTCTGCCAGCATTTTAGCAGAGTTGAGTTGAAGGGCAAACGAGGACGCAGGGTCGCTGTTCTCCTTACCCCAGATATGGTGCAAGCACTCACAATGATTGCTGAAAAAAGACAGGAGTGTCATGTTCCTAGAGAAAATATTTTCCTTTTTGGGATTCCCAAATGCTCCAGTCATTATAGAGGACAAGACTGCCTTCGACATTTTGCTGGTGACTGTGGTGCAAAAAATCCTGAACACCTTAGATCAACTCAGCTGAGGAAACAAGTGGCTACAGTTTCACAGGTCCTGAATTTAAAAAACAATGAACTTGACCAGCTGGCTGACTTCATGGGTCATGATATCAGGATTCACAGACAATATTACCGCCTTCCAGAATCCACAGTGCAAGTGGCCAAAATTTCCAAGCTATTGATTGCAATGGAAAAAGGGCAGCTTCCAAAACTCAGAGGGAAATCTCTAGATGAAATCTCAGGTATTTAATTGTGAAAAAAAAAAAAAAAAAAAAAAAAAATATATATATATATATATATATATATATACACTGCTCAAAAAAATAAAGGGAACACTAAAATAACACATCCTAGATCTCGATGAATGAAATATTCCAGTTGAAAATCTTTATCACATAGTGAAATGCGTTGAGAACACAATAACATTAAAATGATCAATGTACATCAAAATTATTATCCCATGGAGGTCTGGATTTGGAATCATACTCAAAATCAAAGTGGGAAATCAAATGACAGGCTGATCCAACTCCAGTGGAAATTCCTCAAGACAAGTTAAAATGAGGCTCAGTAGTGTGTGTGGCCTCCACGTACCTGTATGACCTCCCTACAACGCCTGGGCATGCTCAGAAGTTGCTCAGGTAGTGCAGCTCATCCAGGATGGCACATCAATGCGAGCTATGGCAAGAAGGTTTGCTGTGTCTGTCAGCACAGTGTCCAGAGCATGGAGCAGATACCAGGAGACAGGCCAGTACATCAGGAGACGTGGAGGGGGCCGTAGGAGGGCAACAACCCAGCAGCAAGACCGCTACCAACAGGAGGAGCAGTGTCAGAGCCCTGCAAAATGCCCTCTAGCAGGCCACTAATATCCATGTTTCTGCTCAAACTGTCAGAAACAGACTCCATGAGGGTGGTATGAGGGCCCGACGTCCACAAGTGGGGCTTGTGCTTACAGCCCAACACCATGCAGGGCGATTGGCATTTGGCAGAGAACACCAAGATTGGCAGATTCGCCATTGGCGCCCTGTGCTTTTGATGGATGAGAGCAGGTTCACAGTGAGCACGTGACAGACTTGACAGAGTCTGGAGATGCCGTGGAGAACGTTCTGCTGCCTGCAACATCCTCCAGCATGACCAGTTTGGCAGTGGGTCAGTAATGGTGTGGGGAGGCGTTTCTTTGGAGGGCCGCACAGCCCTCCATGTGCTAGCCAGAGGTACCCTAACTGCTATTAGGTACCGGGATAAGATCCTCAGACCCATTGTGAGACCATATGCTGGTGCAGTGGGCCCTGGGTTCCTTCTGATGCATGACAATGCTAGGCCTCATGTGGCTGAAGTGTGTCAGCAGTTCCTGCATGATGAAGGCATTGAAGCTATGTACTGGCCTGCCTGTTCCCCAGACCTGAATCCAATCGAGCACATCTGGGACATCATCCACCAATGCCACGTTGCACCACAGACTGTCCAGGAGTTGACTGATGCTTTAATCCAGGTCTGGGAGAAGATTCCTCAGAAGAACACCCGCTGCCTCATCAGGAGCATGCCCAGGCATTGTAGGGAGGTCATACAGGCACGTGGAGGCCACACACACTACTGAGCCTCATTTTAACTTGTCTTGAGGAATTTCCACTGAAGTTGGATCAGCCTGTAATTGGATTTTCCACTTTGATTTTGAGTATGATTCTAAATCCAGACCTCCATGGGATAATAATTTTGATTTACATTGATCATTTTTATGTTATTTTGTTCTCAACGCATTTCACTATGTGATGAATAAAGATTTTCAACTGGAATATTTCATTCATCAAGATCTAGGATGTGTTATTTTAGTGTTCCCTTTATTTTTTGGAGCAGTGTATATATATATATATATATATATATAGAGAGAGAGAGAGAGAGAGAGAGAGAGAGGGGGAGGGAGAGAGAGAGAGGGAGGGGGAGAGGGAGAGAGAGAGAGGGAGGGAGAGAGAGAGGGAGGGAGAGGGAGAGAGAGAGAGAGAGATTTTTTTGATTTTTGACGGTCTTTTATTTTAACCAAGTATGGACACTTGACAGTTGAATTAAATCATTTCATTCAATAAGTTAAATAAAACTGTGCAATATGCATTCGTCAATAAATTAAATAAAATAAAAAATGAAAAAAATAAAAAATAAAAAACGATTTATGTGCATTTAACAGATTTCTAGAGCAAAAACGAGTTCATCATCGATTACAGAGCATATTGCCTCTCTGTAGCACCATATCTCTATAAAATTCTCAATGTTGTTCATGCTTTTATAAAATTTAAAATCAACTAAAATCCTGGTTTTAGCCAGTCTGGAGAAAGTTCTCACAACATCACAATCTGTATCTTCATTCACCTTGTTTTTTCGAGTAATGTATATCGCGGTTTTGGCCTGGCCGAGGATAAAATTTATCAGTTGGCACTTGGACCTCTTTCTCCTTACGTATTTAAAACCAAGGATAAAAGTCTGAATGGTAAAACTCTCATTAAAAGACATGAAAACATTCTTTAAAATCTCAAAAAGGGGACGTAGCCTAAAACAGTCCATAAAAGCATGAAACACAGTTTCTCTAAAAGCACAAAAAGGACACTGTGGTAAAACTTCAGGATTTAAAACAGAGATAAAAGCATTGACAGCTACAATACCGTGTAAAATTCTCCACTGCAGGTCAGCAAACTTTTTTGTTAATGGTGGTTTGTACAAAGCCCTCCATTCTGGTTTAGTGTCATCACATAGCCCCAATACATTTCTCCATGGTGTATCAGTTCTTTTGTCAAGCTTCTTCTTGTTTAAAACCTTTACACAAGCCTTATACAGTAGCTTACCTGAAACTGAATTAAAGTTCATCTCCATTTCCCCTTCACACTCTATGAGGGGTCCTTGACAGTCATGTAGAACTGGAGAGATAGTCAGTTCAGGAAAGGGGTCATCCTCTGTAGGGTGGATCGCCCCTGCACCATAGTCCTTTACCATTGTTTGCTCTTCCGAAGTTAGTGCTGATCTCCAACGGTGTAGGAGCTGGCCCGAAACTCGCAGGGACCTCAATCTTAGTCCTGCAGCTAGGTTCTCTGTGTCAGTAAGTTCTGGTCCTGCAGCGTCCACCAGCTGTTGGAGGGTTGTGACTCCCGAAGAGATAAGTATTCTGTCTAGTGCAGGTGTAGTTGTGTTTGTAATGTCCAGACGGGTTCCATAGAGAAGAGGTTCTTTAAGGAGCCAGTGTAAGGTGGTAGAATTCTGTTTTTTTGCTTTAAACAGACTCCAAACCTTTAAAAGTCCCCTATAAAAATTCGGTAATCCAGCCGTGTTCAATGTTTTTGTGTCCATTAAAAACAGGGTTTTGTCCAGTCCTAGTCCTTTTACTGTGTGTAGAATTCTGCAGGCCACCTCCTTCCAGACGAGCTCCTTGGGGCCACTGAGAAGTCGTTGGATGAACTGTAGGAGGAAAGCAGCGGTCCTGCTAGCCAGGTGAATGAGTCCTTGTCCCCCCTCTTCCTTGGGCAGATGAAGTACTCCCTGTGGTATCCAGTGTAATCGGTTCCAGAAAAAGTCCACCAGCAGGGCTTGGATGTTAGCTAGCAGGTGTGGTGGGGGGTCAACACAGGCTAATTTGTGCCACAAAGAGGACGCAGCCAGGTTATTGATAATAAGTACTCTCCCTCGGTAAGACATTTGGGGGACCAGCCATTTCCATTTTCTGAGACGCCCTTTTACATTTTCAACAATGTTGTCCCAGTTTTTCTGTACAGTGTCACTGTCCCCCAAATACACCCCTAGATATTTGAACCCTCCTGTTTTCCATGTCAGTCCATCAGGGAGTGTAGGTTCCCCTCCATTCCATTCTCCAACTAATACAGCTTCACTTTTGTGCCAGTTTACTTTTGCTGATGATAAAACCTTAAAATCATTTAAAATTTTAACTAAAATGTCCACATCTGTCTGTGTGCTTACCAGGATGACAAGGTCATCCGCATATGCAGACACACATAAAGGGTTATTACAGTTAGGTACATAAAAACCAGTGATTCTCTCTCTTAGTTTACACAACAGGGGTTCAATGGTTAAAGCATATAACATTCCTGAGAGTGCACAGCCCTGTCTGACACCCCTGTGAACCTTAAAAGGGGCACATAAACCACCATTAACTTTAAGTACATTCTCAATGTCACTATACAATACCTTGATCATAGCTATGAAACCAGGGTTGAAGCCAAAGTTTTCCAGAACTTTCCATAAGTACCCGTGTTCAACCCGGTCAAAAGCCTTTTCCTGGTCTAGGAAAATGAGACCAGTCTTCAAAGCCAATAGTCTGGAGATGTCCAAAATATCTCTAATTAGACATACATTGTCGAAAATAGATCTGCTAGGCACACAGTACGTCTGGTCAAAGTGAACCACCTGCTCCATCACCTTCCCCAGTCTCGAGGCTAATGTTTTAGAGAGCAGCTTGTAGTCAGTGCACAGCAGGGAGACTGGGCGCCAGTTCTTTAAACACGTTAGATCTCCCTTCTTAGGTAACAGTGTCAGCACAGCCCTCCGACAGCTGAGAGGGAGCTTCCCTTCCTGCACGCTCCTCTGAAGAACATCTAGCACATCTTGTCCCAACACTGACCAGAAAGCCTTGTAGAACTCCACCGTAAGTCCGTCAATGCCAGGAGCTCTGCCATTCTCCATTCCTTGAAGAGCTTCATATAGCTCCCCAAGTGAGAGTTCACTGTCCATTTCTGTAGCTGATTGTTCTGTGAGTTTTGTCAGGTCCTGGAAGAACTCTGTCTCTACCTTTTTTGTCACTGACCACTCGCTCTGATAAAGCTTTGAGAAGAAGCTGACTGTCTGCTTGCGAATTTCAGTGGGCTCTGATAAGAGATTCCCTGATTCTGTTCGCACAGCATGCATAAATCTTTTCTGTCCATTTTTATGCTCTAGACCGAAAAAGAACTTTGAAGGAGCATCCATTTCAGTGGCATTCAGAAAACGTGAGCGGACCAGCGCCCCCTTAGCTGTAGTACCTAGCAGATCATCTAGTGCTTTTTTTTTTCTTTTAAGAGTCTTAATATGCTCTTGATTTCCTGTGGCCTCTGCTAAACATTGGAGTTCCACTACCTCAATCTCCAAAGCTTTTAAAGATCTAGTTATGTCCCTAGTGACATTGAGAGTATATTGCTGACAGAATGATTGAATCTGTACCTTGGCTACATCCCACCATTGTTGCAGTGAAGTAAAATATGTTTTCTGTGCTTTAAAAACCTCCCAGAAGAATATAAAAGATTCTTTAAAATTGGCATCATTTAAAAGCTCTGAGTTAAAATGCCAATATGCACTTCGTGGTTTCACATTACCCTTAGCGACTGTACACTGGACCATGCAGTGATCTGTAAAACCAACTGGGAAAATCGAACAATGTGTAAAAGCAGACAGTTGATAATTAAAACCATAAAAACGATCTAGCCTTGCCAGTGAGAGTGTATTATCTCTGGCATGAGCCCATGTATACTGTCTCTGTTTATTATGAAGGTTTCTCCAGATATCACACAAGTCTTGAGCCATCAGTATTTCACGTAAGCGCTTACGTGAAGCAGCATGTGGTTCTATATGGTTTCTATCTATGCTGTCTGCTGTGCAGTTAAAATCCCCACCCAGTATTAAAAGGTCTGTGGTGCTACAGTCTCTAATCACATTGCTCAGTGTGTCTAAAAAGATCATCCTATCTATTCCCCCAGTCGGAGCATAAACACAAATAAAAACAAACACATGGTTTTCAAAGACAGCTCTTACTTTTAAAAGTCTCCCACTTAAAATTTCATCTACAGTATATGAATATGGGATAAAACTTTGTGATAAAAGAAGAGCAACGCCACCGCTAAGAGACGTATTGTGACTTAAAATTGCAAGCCCCCTCCATTCTTTCACCCAATCAGCAGCATTACTGGCATCACTATGTGTTTCTTGTACAAAGGCAACATCAATATTTTTCTGTTTTAACAGCTCATAAAACTTTGCCCTTTTTTCAGTGTCTCTTGCTCCATTTATGTTTAAAGTAGCGACTTTAAAATCTCCCATTAAAAAATAAATAAGATATAACACACTGATAATAAAAACTATTTCACCCATGGATATGCTAAATAATTTAAAACTCTTCTTCACTGTTTATCTTATTAAGTTTAGTCAAAATTTTCTTTAAACGGAAAAATTCCAAGTCATTAAAAGCATCTTCCTTTTTTAACTTTTTAACATCAAGAGTGAACTGGGAACTATCAGGAAAATGCTCTTCTACCTGTACACCCTTCTGTCCTTTAGTTACTCGCAAGAACTTTTTAATTTGTTCAGCTGTATATTTAATAGGTCTGTTCTCTTCTTGTGAGCACACAGACCAGCCTGAATCAGAGATGGAGCCATCACTGTCAGATTCTCCGTTGTCCTCTGTTCTGACCTCTTTCTTGGCCTGTTTTTTTTTGTTGCTTTGTGCTCGCTTCTTTCTCTTATGAGGAACTTTAAACACAGACTCGTCATCCATTTCTATCTCAACTTCAGCCACATTTACTGCTATTTGGTCTGGAGTCATCTCAATACAGTTATCCCCTGTCTCTCTATCCTGCTCTTCACCGTGAGGTTCCTGTACCTTAGGTTCCTCCACGTCTGGATTGACACAGGAGAGATCATCCATGACTGGAGTTGCCATGATGGTTTCATCTGTGGCATGCTCAGTCATGGGTTCATTTTCTTCTGGTGTTGATGTAGTATTGGGGACTGTTGCGGGCAGCTGCGTATCAGCTGTAGGGGGAACAGCGTCCACGAGCTCCACCACGACTGACCCCATCCGCTCAGCACTGCCAGCCTTGCCAACATGATCATTAATTTTTTCGGGACAAGCACGGATAAGATGTCCCACTTGCCCACACCTGAAACACTTCATACTTGTTTCTGATGTAGCATAAACCACATAATCAAAATTCTCCACTCTGAACTTTAAAGCTAAATCTAGCTCGTCAGCACCGTCCCTGAGCACCATGTAAACCAACCTCCTAAAAGACACTAAGTGTTTAATTAGGGGTGATTTACAGCTAAGAGGGATTTTTTTAATTGGGGAAACTACTTTTCCAAAATAAGACAGTTCTTTTACAATCATTTCATCTTTAATAAAGGGGGGAACATTAGACACAATGATTTTCCTAGCTGGTGTACTGAGGGGCATTACCTGAGTGAACTGACCATTTATCACAATGTTGTTCTGAATCAGTTCATTCGTTTTTTCCACCGAGTTCAAAAACACCACAACCGCTTTATTCATGCGTGAGGCAGAAACAATGTTACAATGCCCCACGACATTCCCCACCGCCAAACAGCATTCCTTCACGCTCACCCGGGATTCCACCTTTACACCGTGCCGGCGTGTCAGGTGTTCGCACGCCGTAGTGTTTGGAAACGCCATACTCCCAGCAAAATGCCGGTAGCAGACTCCCCGCACACCTCGCACGCGCACACACACACGCAAGCAAACACACACACACACACACACACACACACAACACACAAACACTCAAACTTCAGAATCTATCTGAACAACTTTCAAAACTGTAGAAAAAGAAAAAAGTTTGGCATTAAACGCCACTCACGCTCACCACGCTCCGCTCTCCACAGCTCACAACCGCGCATGCGCACACACACACAGAGAGAGAGAGAGAGAGAGAGAGAGAGAGAGGGGGAGGGAGAGAGAGAGAGAGAGAGAGAGAGAGAGAGAGAGAGGGGGAGGGAGAGAGAGAGAGAGAGAGAGACTTTTTTTTTTGACTTTTTACACTTCTTTATTTAAACCAGTCTTTTCAGTACAAAGAAAAAATATCTGAACCACTCTATCATATTAAAACACTTCGAAATAATTAAATGTGTAAAAAAAATAAAACGCATTTGTACAATAAAATTATCCATTTCGGCTTAACTAAAATCAAGTGTAAAGCAAAGCTCTTCACCATTAACTGAGCACACCGCCTCCTCACAGCACCACACTTCTTTAAAAGTCTCCATGTTTTTCATACTTTTATAAAACTTAAAATCTATTAAAATCCTTGATCTAACCAGTCTTGATAAAATCCTTGTGGCTTCACAGTCAGTACCAGTCTCCACCTTATTCTTACGGCTGATATATATTGCCATTTTTGCCTGCCCAAGGATGAAGTTGATCAACTGACATTCTGATTTTTTTCTTTTGACATATTTAAAACCAAGGATAAAAGTCTGGATTGTAAAAGTCACATTAAAATACCTAAAAACATTCTTTAAAACCTCAAACAAGGGACGCAGCCTAAAACAGTGCATAAAAGCATGAAACACTGTTTCCCTCTGATTACAAAATGGACAGTGTGGTAAAATCTGTGGGTTTAAAACAGAGATAAAAGCGTTAACTGAGATAATACCATGTAAAATTCTCCACTGCATGTCAGCAACTTTCTTAGTCAATGGGGGTTTATATAGTGCTCTCCACTCTGGCTTAACATCATCACTTAATTTAAAAACATCACGCCATGGTGTGTCAGTCCTTCTATTCAGTTTTTTCTTGTTCAGAACCTTTACACAGGCTCTGTACAGCATTTTTCCAGATGCAGTCTTTAAGTCTATGCTGGATTCCTCCTTAGACTCCAACAGAGGGCCTTCACAGTCCTGTAAATCTGGCATGATGGTGATGTCTGGGAAGGGGTCGTCCTCTGTAGGGCAAACCACCCCCGCACTATACTCCTGCATCTGCTCCCGCTCCTCAGGTGAAAGAACAGACTTCCATCTCTCGAGGACCTTACTCACAACACGAATGGACTTTACTCCCAACCGTGTGGCCACATTCTCCGCTTGTGTGAAATCAGGTCCTGCAATGTCCACCAGCCGACGTAGAGTTGTGACTCCTGCTGAAACAAGTACTCTAGTCAGTGCAGGGGTGTTTGCTCCAGTTAAATCCAGCCGTGTTCCATAAACCAGAGGTTCTTCCAAAAGCCATTGCAAAGACGAGTCATTGTTTGTTTGTATTTTAAAAAAGTTCCAAACTCTAAAAAGTCCACGATAAAAAACAGGCAACCCAGAAATGTCCAGTGCCTTAGTGTCCATTAAAAACAGGTTTCTGTCCAGCCCTAGACCTCCCGCTGTGTGCAAAATCCTGCAAGCCACTGCCCTCCAAACCAGTTCTTTGGGTCCCATGAGGAGTCTCTGAATAAACTGGAGACGGAAAGCAGCAACCCTACTGGCCAGATGGATAAGTCCTTGTCCTCCTTCATCCTTTGTCAGGTATAGAACTCCTTGCGGGATCCAATGCAAGCGGTCCCAAAAAAAATCCACCAACTCAGTCTGCAGTTTTGCTAAAAAATTTGTTGGGGGGTCCAAACATGCTAATTTATGCCACAGTGATGATGCTGCCAGGTTGTTAACAACAAGTACCCTTCCCCTATAGGACATTTGGGGAACTATCCATTTCCATTTATTTAAACGCGCTTTAACTTTTTCAACCATGCCATCCCAGTTTTTTTCGGTACAAGTATTATCCCCCAAGTACACTCCCAGGTATCTAAAACCACCTCTCCTCCACATCAACTTATATGGGAGTGTAGGTTCTCCACCATCCCACTCACCAACTAAAACTGCTTCACTTTTATTCCAGTTCACCTTAGCCGATGATAAAACCTTAAAATCATTTAAAAGTTCAGCTAAAATGTCCACATCAGTCTGGGTACTTGTTATTACAACTAAATCATCTGCATATGCTGAAACACATAGAGGAACAGTACAAGAAGGCACCACCAGTCCAGAAATACATTCTCTTATTTTACACAATAATGGTTCAATTGCTAATGAGTACAACATACCAGACAAGGAACAACCTTGTCTTATACCTCTAAAAACTTTAAAAGGAGCACATAAACCCCCATTAACTTTAATTACACTTTCAATGTCACTGTATAAAATTTTAATCATTGCTATAAAACCTGAGTTAAAACCAAAGTACTCCAATACCTTCCACAGGTACCCATGTTCAACTCGGTCAAATGCTTTTTCTTGATCTAAAAAAATGAGACCAGCTTTCAAGCCCAACAGTCTGGAGACTTCCAAAACATCCCGAATTAGATACACATTATCAAAAATTGACCTTCCAGGCACACAATACGTCTGATCAAGATGTACCACCTGCTCCATCACTTTACCCAGTCTCGAGGCTAACGCTTTTGAGAGCAGCTTACAGTCTGTACATAGCAGGGAGACAGGTCGCCAGTTTTTTAATTCAGTCAAATCCCCCTTCTTTGGCAGCAGGGTCAGGACCGCCCTCCGGCAGCTCAACGGTAGCACTCCGTCCCTTATACTGCTCTGAAGAACTTTCAAGACATCCTGACCCAACACTGACCAGAACCTTTTATAAAACTCGACAGGGAGGCCATCGATACCTGGCGCCCGACCATTCTCCATTCCCTGGAGAGCCTCAAAGAGCTCTCCTAGGGATAACTCCTCATCAAGCCATTCAGCAGACTCTTGTGTAAGCTGGTTATGGTCATTAAAGAATCGTTCTTCGATCTGTTTAACCTCAATCCACTCGCTCTTGTACAGTTTTGAAAAAAACTGCACTGTCTGCCTGCGAATTTCAGAAGGATCTAATAAGAGATCTCCTGATTCTATTCGCACTGCATGTATAAATCTTTTCTGTCCGTTACTCCGCTCGAGACCAAAGAAAAACTTAGAAGGAGCATCCATTTCCGACGCGTACTGAAATCTTGATCGGACCAGAGCCCCTTGCACTCTTGTGTCCAGAAAGTCAGCTAGAGTTGTCTTTTTTGTTTTTAATGCTTCAATGTGTTCCTTATTTCTTGTGGTCTCTACTAAAGACTGCAGTCCCTCTATTTCACACTCCAGAGCTTTAAGCGATCTGATTGTATCTTTAGTGACATTAAAAGTGTATTGCTGACAAAACATTTTAATTTGTATTTTTGCTACATCCCACCACTGTTGAATTGAGTTAAAAGCTGTTTTCTGTGAGCTTAAAACCTTCCAAAAAAAAGTAAAAGACTCTATAAAATTAACATCATTTAAAAGTGCAGTGTTAAAATGCCAGTACGCGCTCTGTGGCTTCACATTACTTTTCTGTACTGTACACTGGACCATAGAATGATCCGAAAAACCAACTGGGGAGATAAAACAGTGTGTAAAAGCAGAAAGTTGATAATTAAAACCATAAAAACGGTCCAGCCTTGCCAATGAGAGTACATTGTCTTTAGAATGAGCCCATGTATACTGTCTTTGTCTGCCTTGAAAATTCCTCCAGATGTCACACAAGTCATGAGTCTCCAACAGCTCACACAAACGTTTACGGGATGCGGCATGCGGTTCTGTATGATTTCTGTCCATATTGTCTGCTGTGCAGTTAAAATCCCCACCCAGTATTAAAAAGTCAGTAGAATTACAGCCTGCAATGACAGTGTTCAGTGTGTTTAAAAACAGCATCCTATCCACTCCCCTAGTTGGAGCATAAATACAAATAAAAACAAAAGTTTCATTTTCAAAGTCTGCTGTCACCTTTAAAAGTCTACCATTTAAAATCTCTTCCACTTTGTAAGAACAAGGTAAAAAATTTTTAGATAAAAGAATAGCAATACCAGTACTAGTAGAAGAGCCGTGACTTAAAAACACAAGCCCCTCCCACTCTTTAGCCCAGTCATTAGCATTACTAGCATCACTGTGTGTTTCTTGTAGAAAAGTAACATCAATCTCCTTCAGTTTCACCAGCTCATACAGCTTCTCTCGCTTTACACAATCTCTTCCCCCATTAATGTTTAAAGTTGCAATTTTAATATCACCCATTAATAAAATTAAATACAAATGGCTAAAAATAAAGGCCATTCTGACCAAGGAACAGCAGCTCATCTCATACATCCTCTTCAATGTTCTCTTTATTACATTTAGTCAGTATTTTTTTCAACCTAAAAAACTCTAATTCAGTAAAAGCCTTTTCCTTCCTAAAATACTTGACATCATGTACAAATTGAGCACAGTTTGAAAAAAAATCCTCAACACGTACACCTCTTCGCCCCTTAGTGATTTTTAAAAACTGTTTAATTTCTTCAACTTTGTACAGTACAGGCATGCTCTCCTCCTGAGAGCACACGGACCAGCCTGAGTCTGAGAGAGATCCATCACTCTCAGATTCCATTTCACTCACTGCTTTAACCTCTGTTTTAGCCTGTTTATTACCTTCTCCTCGAGCTCGCTTTCTTCTTTTATTTGGAACTTTAAAAACATTTTTTTCCTCCATTTGTACCTCCATTCCATCCTTCACTACTGATTCTACTGGGGTGTTCTCATTACAGTCATCACAAATCTGATCACCCTGTTCCCCTAAGTTCAAAACATCCTGCTCCACAGGGGCCCTTTCCACAACGGGCTCTCCCGCCGCTTGTAATGCCTGGACAGGCTCACCCTTGGCCGGTGCAGCCTCAGCGGATGTCTCCTGAGCATTCTCAACCTCGACCAGTTCATCCCCTACAGGTATCTGAGCTGGCGACAACGTCTCTGTGTCCTGCACGGTCATCCTTTCAGCGGCCGTAGTGGGAACAGACATTGCCGGTTCAGCCTCATTAGGCCCAGTTTCACCAGTACTCCTACCCCCTAACTCAGTATCTTTATCATTATTGCTAGCACTATGATGACAATTACGGACAAAATGTCCAAACTCTCCACACCTAAAACACTTCATACTAGTGTTAGAAGTTACAAACACAGTGTAAGCAAAACCATCTACTCTGAATTTTAAAACCAGATCTAATTCATCTTCACCATCTCTTAACACCATGAACACCGTCCTTCTGAATGACACCAAATGCTTAACTAGTTGTGATTTACAGCCTAGGGGTATTTTTTTGATGGGGGAGACAAGTTTACCAAACCTTGACAGTTCCTGTGCTATTAGCGCATCAGAAATAAACGGGGGTACATTGGAGATGATAATTTTTTTAGATGGGGTACTGAGGGGTAGAACAGGCACAAGTCTCTCATTAATCACAATTCCATTCTGAACCAGCTCGCTTGCTTTCTCCACAGAAGACAGAAACATCACCACTGCATTGTTCATTCGTGATGCAGACAATACATTATTATAGCCGACTGCGACCCCCGCAGCCAAACAGCACTCCTCCACATTCACCCGGCACTCCACCTTAACACCGTGCCGGCGTGTCAAGTTTTCAAAGCACCGGGTGTTTGGGAAAGCCATGCTTCCAGCAAAAATGCCGGTAGCAGACTCCCCGCGCACCTCACACACACACACACACACACACACACACTCACGCGCACGTTCACCCAAACACTCGCACACAAACTTCAAAATTAATTTAAACAAAACAAACTAAAGAAAAAAGTTTTTGGCAAATAACGCCACTCACGCTCACCACGCTCACCACGCTCCACCGCTCACACCCGCGCATGCGCAAGAGAGAGAGAGAGAGAGAGAGAGAGAGAGAGAGAGAGAGAGAGAGAGAGAGTAGATCTTATGTACTTAGGATTACTTCTGAACTAAAGTAATAGTCAAATAATGCCTTTTTAGCTATGAGGATATGTCCCATTCATTTTTGTATATATTTTTTTCAGATTTCAGTGTCACAGACAGTGATAGTGATGAGGATTGCGAAAACAGATCTTCAGGCAAATCTTCAGGTAGTTTACTAAACAATGGAAGATTTATATGTAGGATAATTTATAATGGGTGTCTTTACAGTTAGGTTACAGAGTGTTACCTCACTTAATTTATGACTTTTTTATTGTTTTTTTTCCTACTGATATGCATACAAGTATTTTGATAACTACCCACTGCTTGGGGCTAATTGGTAATCTCATAATCTGAAATCCAAGAATTTGGATCCTTCTATACCAGTTTTACAAACAAGGCCCTGAGGTGTATATTTAAACACACAGTGTGCTTATTCAATGACAGTTGTTGGTCACTTTCTTTTACTACTTATTTTTAGGTGGAATTAATGTATCCTGCAGCAATGAAATTAGCCACCACTCTAAAGCTGCCAGTCCAAAGAAATCTTCACTAGAAGGTAAGACAGATCTGACTGCTGTTTGTTTTTTATCCAATAAAAAAAAGTTGGTATAATGTACCCAAATATTATTGACTGTAATTTTATATTAAATTACATTTATATTATTAAATCACAATTTTATGATACCAAGATCAGTTAAAATTTTATTTTGAGAAATGACTTTAATGTTTCCACCATGATGATATGTGTGCCTCTTAGTTGTATGCAATTTGGTATTAAGATTTATGCATGGATGGCACTGTGGCTTAGTGGGTAGCACTGTTGCCTCACAACAAGAAGGTCCTGGGTTTGATATAGCCATGATATCTTGTGTAATGAGTAACTACTGTTCCTGTCATGAATGTAACCAAAGTGTAAAACATGATGTTACAATCCTAATAAACAAACAAACAAACAAACAAACAAACAAGATTTATGCATCATGATACTCACTTAAAAGGTGCATTGCACTGTTACCTTATTTTTTAACCTGATGACTAGGATGTTATTTGCCATATTTTTGAACTTGTCTACACAGTAGATAACAGTTTATTTTAGTTATGGAATAACTAAAGCTATAGGATAATGTTATTTGGTTTAAGCATTGGGTATTACAGGTGTCTGTTGAGTCTATATTCTTTTTGACTTTCTCATTGGTAGATGGTGTACCTGATACCACACTGACAAGAAGGAAAGTGGTTCGGAGGCCATGGACATCAAAGGAGGTCCTTGCTGTAATGAGGCATTTCAAACCACATATATTGAAGGGTCGTTTGGCTTCAAAATTGGAGTGCGAGAAATGCAAGAAAGCAGAATATCCCATTTTAGAAGGGCGAACTATTCAAAACATTCGTGACTTTGTTAGGAACAAAGGAAGCAGTTTGCAAAAGCACGCTGAATTGTAAAGTGGCTAACAAAAACAGCTGTGCTATTGTGATAATTCTGCAATTTTATTGCAAGAAATCCAATGCAGGTTTAGTGTCTCTAATTTCATTCCTTGCTGGTCTTTTTGAATGTACAGTGACAAGATTTTAAATGCTACTTTTTAACTTAATTCATTTAGAAATTTGAATTTACACCACTCTTTGGGGGCAGCACGGTGGCTAAGTGGGTAGCACTGTTGCCTCACAGCAAGAAGGTCCTGGGTTCGATCCCCAGATGGGGCGTTCCCGGGTCCTTTCTGTGTGGAGTTTGCATGTTCTCCCCGTGTCTGCATGGGTTTCCTCTGGGTTCTCCGGTTTCCTCCCACAGTCCAAAGACATGCAAGTAAAGTGAATTGGAGATACAAAATTGTCCACAAGTGTGTTTGATATAACTGTGTGTGAACTGATGAATTTTGTGTAATGAGTCCTCTTTTATTACCGTGCAATATTTATTTCTATTACTTAATAGAAAATCCCAAAACACTTTCCAGAATATGAAATGTAATTATTTTTTTCAGTCCTATAATATAAGACAATTTCATCCATGTTTATAATTATTTATCACCTGGTTTTAAGATCCAAAATCTTTAAGAAAAATATGTTCTGGTCAGATAAAAAAACTTCAGTGTGTAAGAGTATAACCTCAATTATTATTATAATTTGTTTACATTTGTGACTTGGCAGAATGTTTGTTAAAGTATGCACTGTGTTTAATGTTTGTTACCGAAGTATGCACTATTTGAGTAATGTTTAATTGTTTAGTTTCTGTTGTTGCTATTGCAGGTATGCTTCTCAAACCCATGCATCACATTCTTATACTGTATTTTGTGAATGTATTGAGTAATCTTTTTATTTATTGCACAACAGTTTGCTGATGAATTTAGGTATGCAAGACTTCTCTCTCTCTCAGCTCAATGTTTTTAGACAAAATATTTTCTGTACTGTGAGTGCAGTTTTACAGTTCAACAATAGCTTTACATAGCCATTAAATAAATTTTAATAAAATTAAAAAAGCTGTCATGCTGTAATGCTTCCAGTAAAGAGTTTCACAAGGCAGTGGTAATGCTGACTTGAGTTGCCTTCACAAAATAGTACTTTTGTAGGTCATGTGTTGTAGGGATTATATATATACAGTGGGTACGGAAAGTATTCAGACCCCTTTACATTTTTCACTTTGTTTCATTGCAGCCAATTGGTAAGATCAAAAAAGTTCTTTTTTTTTGCTCATTAATGTACACTCTGCACCCCATCCTGACATAAAAAAAACAGAAATGTAGATATTTTTGCTAATTTATTAATTAAGAAAAACTGAAATATCACATGGTCATAAGTATTCAGACCCTTTGCTCAGTATTGTGTAGAGGCACCCTTTTGAGCTAGTACAGCCATGAGTCTTCTTGGGAATGATGCAACAAGTTTTTCACAGCTGGATTTGGGGATCTTCTGCCATTCTTCCTTGCAGATCCTCTCCAGTTCCCTCAGGTTGGATGGTGAACGTTGGTGGACAGCCATTTTCAAGTCTCTCCAGAGATGCTCAATTGGGTTTAGGTCAGGGCTCTGGCTGGGCCAGTCAAGAATGGTCACAGAGTTGTTCTGAAGCCAATGCTTTGTTATTTTAGCTGTGTGCTTAGGGTCATTGTCTTGTTGGAAGGTGAACCTTCGGCCCAGTCTGAGGTCCAGAGCACTCTGGAAGAGGTTTTCCTCCAGGATATCTCTGTACTTGGCCGCATTCATCTTTCCTTCAATTGCAACCAGTCGTCCTGTCCCTGCAGCTGAATAACACCCCCATAGCATGATGCTGCCACCACCATGTTTCACTGTTGGGATTGTATTTGGCAGGTGATGAGCAGTGCCTGGTTTTCTCCACACATACCGCTTAGAATTAACACCAAAAAGTTCAATCTTCATCTCATCAGACCATAGAATCTTCTTTCTCATAGTCTGGGAGTCCTTCATGTGTTCTTGCACTGAGGAGAGGCTTTCGTGTGACCCCCCCCCCCCCCCCCCTTTGCAGCAATAACTGCAACTAAACGCTTCCGGTAACTGTTGATCAGTCCTGCACACCGGCTAGGAGGAATTTTAGCCCATTCCTCCGTACAAAACACCTTCAACTCTGGGATGTTGGTGGGTTTCCTCACATTAACTGCTCGCTTCAGGTCCTTCCACAACATTTCGATTGGATTAAGGTCAGGACTTTGACTTGGCCATTCCAAAACATTAACTTTATTCCTCTTTAACCATTCTTTGTAGAACGACTTGTGTGCTTAGGGTCGTTGTCTTGCTGCATGACCCACTTTCTCTTGAGATTCAGTTCATGGACAGATGTCCTGACATTTTCTTTAAGAATTCTCTGATATAATTCAGAATTCATTGTTTCATCAATGATGGCAAGCCGTCCTGGCCCAGATGCAGCAAAACAGGCCCAAACCATGATACTACCACCACCATGTTTCACAGATGGGATAAGGTTCTTATGCTGGAATGCAGCGTTTTCCTTTTTCCAAACATAACACTTTTCATTTAAACCAAAAAGTTCTATTTTGGTCTCATCCGTCCACAAAACATTCTTCCAGTAGCCTTCTGGCTCGTCCATGTGATCTGTAGCAAACTGCAGACGAGCAGCAATGTTCTTTTTGGAGAGCAGTGGCTTTCTCCTTGCAACCCTGCCATGCACACCATTGTTGTTCAGTGTTCTCCTGATGGTGATCTTTGATGGTCGACCACTCCTGGAGAGGGTAACAATGGTCTTGAATTTCCTCAAAAAATTGGTTACATGTGATTGAAAAGACAGGCAGATTACTTGTCCTTTTATGCTTTTGTCCTCTTAAGACAATATTGTCCTCTTAAGACAGTATCTGCTCATGTTTGTGTTTGTGTATGTGGTGTGTGCTGGTAAACCATGCGTGTCCTTATTAACACTCTTCAGGTCATGTCTCTTTAAGGCTGTAAAATGTCAGGTATATGATATTTCCATGATTTTAAAATAAAAAGATGATTCTAATTTGGATGTATCTTTAGCAGGTTTAAATACATTTTTGGGAGTTACTTGCACATTGATAGCATACGTGGAAAGTGGTGTCCCCATAAAGTAGGTACTGAGTCAGGTGTCCTCATATACCATAATTACCAGTGTGTGTGTGTGTGTATAAGGTGTGTGTGTATTATGTGTGTATAAGGTGTGTGTATAAGGTGTGTGTGTATAAGGTGTGTGTGTATTATGTGTGTATAATGTGTGTGTATAAGGTGTGTATAAGGTGTGTGTGTATAAGGTGTGTGTGTATTGTGTGTATAATGTGTATGTATAAGGTGTGTGTATAAGGTGTGTGTATTATGTGTGTATAAGGTGTGTGTATAAGGTGTGTGTGTATTATGTGTGTATAATGTGTGTGTATAAGGTGTGTGTGTATTATGTGTGTAAAAGGTGTGTGTATAAGATGTGTGTATAAGGTGTGTGTATTATGTGTGTATAAGGTGTGTGTGTATAAGGTGTGTGTATAATGTGTGTGTATAAGGTGTATGTATAAGGTGTGTGTGAGTAAGGTGTGTGTATAAGATGTGTGTATAAGGTGTGTGTATAAGGTGTGTGTGTATAAGGTGTGTGTATAAGATGTGTGTATAAGGTGTGTGTGTGTATTATGTGTGTAAAAGGTGTGTGTTTAAGACGTGTGTAGAAGATGTGTGTGTATAAGGTGTGTGTATAAGGTGTGTGTGTATTATGTGTGTATATGGTCTGTGTGTATAAGGTGTGTGTATAAGGTGTGTGTGTATTATGTGTGTATAAGGTGTGTGTGTATAAGGTGTGTGTATAAGGTGTGTGTATAAGGTGTGTGTGTATTATGTGTGTAAAAGGTGTGTGTGTATAAGGTGTGTGTATAAGGTGTGTGTGTTTTATGTGTGTATAAGGTGTGTGTGTATAAGGTGTGTAAAAGGTGTGTGTGTATAAAGTGTGTGTATAAGGTGTGTGTGTATAAGGTGTGTGTGTATAAGGTGTGTGTGAATAAGGTGTGTGTATAAGGTGTGTGTGTTTCATGTGTGTAAAAGGTGTGTGTTTAAGACGTGTGTATAAGATGTGTGTGTATAAGGTGTGTGTATAAGGTGTGTGTGAATAAGATGTGTGTGTGTATTATGTGTGTATAAGGTGTGTGTATAAGGTGTGTGTGTATTATGTGTGTAAAAGGTGTGTGTATAAGATGTGTGTATAAGGTGTGTGTATTATGTGTGTATAAGGTGTGTGTGTATAAGGTGTGTGTGTATTATTTGTGTATAATGTGTGTGTATAAGGTGTGTGTGTATAAGGTGTGTGTGTATTATGTGTGTATAATGTGTGTGTATAAGGTGTGTATAAGGTGTGTGTGTATAAGGTGTGTGTGTATTATGTGTGTATAATGTGTGTGTATATAAGGTGTGTGTATAAGGTGTGTGTGTGTATTATGTGTGTATAAGGTGTGTGTGTATTATGTGTGTAAAAAGTGTGTGTTTAAGACATGTGTATAAGATGTGTGTGTATAAGGTGTGTATATGGTGTGTGTGTATAAGGTGTGTGTGTATTATGTGTGTATAAGGTGTGTGTGTATAAGGTGTGTGTATAAGGTGTGTGTGTATAAAGTGTGTGTATAAGGTGTGTGTGTATAAGGTGTGTGTATAAGGTGTGTGTGTATTATGTGTGTATAAGGTGTGTGTGTATAAGGTGTGTGTATAAGGTTTGTGTGTATAAGGTGTGTGTGTATTATGTGTGTATAATGTGTGTGTATAAGGTGTGTATAAGGTGTGTGTGTATAAGGTGTGTGTGTATTGTGTGTATAATGTGTATGTATAAGGTGTGTGTATAAGGTGTGTGTATTATGTGTGTATAAGGTGTGTGTATAAGGTGTGTGTGTATTATGTGTGTATAATGTGTGTGTATAAGGTGTGTGTGTATTATGTGTGTAAAAGGTGTGTGTATAAGATGTGTGTATAAGGTGTGTGTATTATGTGTGTATAAGGTGTGTGTGTATAAGGTGTGTGTGTATTATGTGTGTAAAAAGTGTGTGTTTAAGACGTGTGTATAAGGTGTGTGTGTATAAGGTGTGTGTATAATGTGTGTGTATAAGGTGTATGTATAAGGTGTGTGTGAGTAAGGTGTGTGTATAAGATGTGTGTATAAGGTGTGTGTATAAGGTGTGTGTATAGGATGTGTGTATAAGGTGTGTGTATAAGGTGTGTGTGTGTATTATGTGTGTAAAAGGTGTGTGTTTAAGACGTGTGTAGAAGATGTGTGTGTATAAGGTGTGTGTATAAGGTGTGTGTGTATTATGTGTGTATATATTATGTGTGTATATGGTCTGTGTGTATAAGGTGTGTGTATAAGGTGTGTGTGTATTATGTGTGTATAAGGTGTGTGTGTATAAGGTGTGTGTATAAGGTGTGTGTATAAGGTGTGTGTGTATTATGTGTGTAAAAGGTGTGTGTGTATAAGGTGTGTGTATAAGGTGTGTGTGTTTTATGTGTGTATAAGGTGTGTGTGTATAAGGTGTGTAAAAGGTGTGTGTGTATAAAGTGTGTGTATAAGGTGTGTGTGTATAAGGTGTGTGTGTATAAGGTGTGTGTGAATAAGGTGTGTGTGTATAAGGTGTGTGTGTTTCATGTGTGTAAAAGGTGTGTGTTTAAGACGTGTGTATAAGATGTGTGTGTATAAGGTGTGTGTATAAGGTGTGTGTGAATAAGATGTGTGTGTGTATTATGTGTGTATAAGGTGTGTGTATAAGGTGTGTGTGTATTATGTGTGTAAAAGGTGTGTGTATAAGGTGTGTGTGTATAAGGTGTGTGTGTATTATGTGTGTATAATGTGTGTGTATAAGGTGTGTGTGTATAAGGTGTGTGTGTATTATGTGTGTATAATGTGTGTGTATAAGGTGTGTGTATAAGGTGTGTGTATAAGATGTGTGTATAAGGTGTGTGTATTATGTGTGTATAAGGTGTGTGTATAAGGTGTGTGTGTATAAGGTGTGTGTGTATTATGTGTGTATAATGTGTGTGTATAAGGTGTGTGTGTATAAGGTGTGTGTGTATTATGTGTGTATAATGTGTGTGTATAAGGTGTGTATAAGGTGTGTGTGTATAAGGTGTGTGTGTATTATGTGTGTATAATGTGTGTGTATATAAGGTGTGTGTATAAGGTGTGTGTGTGTATTATGTGTGTATAAGGTGTGTGTGTATAAAGTGTGTGTATAAGGTGTGTGTGTATTATGTGTGTAAAAAGTGTGTGTTTAAGACATGTGTATAAGATGTGTGTGTATAAGGTGTGTATATGGTGTGTGTGTATAAGGTGTGTGTATAAGGTGTGTGTGTATTATGTGTGTATAAGGTGTGTGTGTATAAGGTGTGTGTATAAGGTGTGTGTGTATAAAGTGTGTGTATAAGGTGTGTGTGTATAAGGTGTGTGTATAAGGTGTGTGTGTATTATGTGTGTATAAGGTGTGTGTGTATAAGGTGTGTGTATAAGGTGTGTGTGTGTATTATGTGTGTACAAGGTGTGTGTGTATAAAGTGTGTGTATAAGGTGTGTGTGTATAAGGTGTGTGTATAAGGTGTGTGTGTATTATGTGTGTATAAGGTGTGTGTGTATAAGATGTGTGTATAAAGTGTGTGTATAAGGTGTGTGTGTATTATGTGTGTATAAGGTGTGTGTTTAAGAAGTGTGTATAAGGTGTGTGTGTATTATGTGTGTATAAGGTGTGTGTGTATAAAGTGTGTGTATAAGGTGTGTGTGTATTATGTGTGTAAAAGGTGTGTGTGTATAAGGTGTGTGTATAAGGTGTGTGTGTATTATGTGTGTAAAAGGTGTGTGTTCAAGACGTGTGTATAAGGTGTGTGTGTATTATGTGTGTATAAGGTGTGTGTGTATAAGGTGTGTGTGTATAAGGTGTGTGTGTATTATGTGTGTATAAGGTGTGTGTGTATAAGGTGTGTGTATAAGGTGTGTGTGTATTATGTGTGTAAAAGGTGTGTGTTTAAGACGTGTGTATAAGGTGTGTGTGTATAAGGTGTGTGTGTATTATGTGTGTATAAGGTGTGTGTGTATAAGGTGTGTGTGTATAAGGTGTGTGTATAAGGTGTGTGTGTATTATGTGTGTAAAAGGTGTGTGTTTAAGACGTGTGTATAAGGTGTGTGTGTATTATGTGTGTAAAAGGTGTGTGTTTAAGACGTGTGTATAAGGTGTGTGTGTATTATGTGTGTAAAAGGTGTGTGTGTATAAGGTGTGTGTATAGGGTGTGTGTGTATTATGTGTGTATAAGGTGTGTGTGTATAAGGTGTGTGTATAAAGTGTGTGTGTGTATTATGTGTGTATAAGGTGTGTGTGTATAAGGTGTGTGTATAAGGTGTGTGTGTATAAGGTGTGTGTGTATTATGTGTGTAAAAGGTGTGTGTTTAAGACGTGTGTATAAGGTGTGTGTGTATAAGGTGTGTATAAGGTGTGTGTGTATAAGGTGTGTATAAGGTGTGTGTGTATTATGTGTGTATAAGGTGTGTGTATTATGTGTGTAAAAGGTGTGTGTGTATAAGGTGTGTGTGTATAAGGTGTGTGTATAAGGTGTGTGTGTATTATGTGTGTAAAAGGTGTGTGTTTAAGACGTGTGTATAAGGTGTGTGTGTATAAGGTGTGTGTGTATAAGGTGTGTGTGTATAAGACGTGTGTGTCTATAAGGTGTGTGTGTATTATGTGTGTAAAAGGTGTGTGTTTAAGACGTGTGTATAAGGTGTGTGTGTATTATGTGTGTATAAGGTGTGTGTATAAGGTGTGTGTGTATAAGACGTGTGTGTGTATTATGTGTGTGTGTATTATGTGTGTAAAAGGTGTGTGTTTAAGACGTGTGTATAAGGTGTGTATGTATTATGTGTGTATAAGGTGTGTGTATAAGGTGTGTGTATAAGGTGTGTGTATAAGGTGTGTATGTATTATGTGTGTATAAGGTGTGTGTATAAGGTGTGTGTGTATTATGTGTGTAAAAGGTGTGTGTGTATAAGGTGTGTGTATAAGGTGTGTGTGTATTATGTGTGTAAAAGGTGTGTGTATAAGGTGTGTGTGTATTATGTGTGTAAAAGGTGTGTGTTCAAGACGTGTGTATAAGGTGTGTGTGTATTATGTGTGTATAAGGTGTGTGTGTATAAGGTGTGTGTGTATTATGTGTGTATAAGGTGTGTGTGTATAAAGTGTGTGTATAAGGTGTGTGTGTATAAGGTGTGTGTATAAGGTGTGTGTGTATTATGTGTGTAAAAGGTGTGTGTTCAAGACGTGTGTATAAGGTGTGTGTGTATTATGTGTGTATAAGGTGTGTGTGTATAAGGTGTGTGTGTATTATGTGTGTATAAGGTGTGTGTGTATAAAGTGTGTGTATAAGGTGTGTGTGTATAAGGTGTGTGTATAAGGTGTGTGTGTATTATGTGTGTATAAGGTGTGTGTGTATAAGGTGTGTGTATAAGGTGTGTGTATAAGGTGTGTGTGTATTATGTGTGTATAAGGTGTGTGTGTATAAAGTGTGTGTATAAGGTGTGTGTGTATTATGTGTGTATAAGGTGTGTGTGTATAAGGTGTGTGTGTATTATGTGTGTAAAAGGTGTGTGTATAAGGTGTGTGTGTATTATGTGTGTAAAAGGTGTGTGTGTATAAGGTGTGTGTATAAGGTGTGTGTGTATTATGTGTGTAAAAGGTGTGTGTTCAAGACGTGTGTATAAGGTGTGTGTGTATTATGTGTGTAAAAGGTGTGTGTGTATAAGGTGTGTGTATAAGGTGTGTGTGTATTATGTGTGTATAAGGTGTGTGTGTATAAGGTGTGTGTGTATTATGTGTGTATAAGGTGTGTGTGTATAAGGTGTGTGTATAAGGTGTGTGTATAAGGTGTGTGTGTATTATGTGTGTAAAAGGTGTGTGTTTAAGACGTGTGTATAAGGTGTGTGTGTATAAGGTGTGTGTGTATTATGTGTGTAAAAGGTGTGTGTTTAAGACATGTGTATAAGGTGTGTGTGTATAAGGTGTGTGTGTTTAAGGTGTGTGTGTATAAGGTGTGTGTGTATAAGGTGTGTGTGTATTGTGTGTGTAAAAGGTGTGTGTGTATAAGGTGTGTGTGTATTATGTGTGTAAAAGGTGTGTGTATAAGCTGTGTGTATAAGGTGTGTGTGTATAAGGTGTGTATATGGTGTGTGTGTATAAGGTGTGTGTATAAGGTGTGTGTGTATTATGTGTGTATAAGGTGTGTGTGTATAAGGTGTGTGTATAAGGTGTGTGTGTGTATTATGTGTGTATAAGGTGTGTGTGTATTATGTGCGTAAAAGGTGTGTGTTCAAGACGTGTGTAT
Organism: Trichomycterus rosablanca; assembly: GCF_030014385.1. Classification (NCBI taxonomy): domain Eukaryota; kingdom Metazoa; phylum Chordata; class Actinopteri; order Siluriformes; family Trichomycteridae; genus Trichomycterus; species Trichomycterus rosablanca. The sequence goes on along the minus strand of NC_086001.1, from coordinate 26,363,204 downwards.
AAGGTGTGTGTGTATTATGTGTGTAAAAGGTGTGTGTGTATAAGGTGTGTGTATAAGGTGTGTGTGTATTATGTGTGTATAAGGTGTGTGTGTATAAGGTGTGTGTGTATAAGGTGTGTGTGTATTATGTGTGTATGTATTATGTGTGTATAAGGTGTGTGTGTATAAGGTGTGTGTGTATAAGGTGTGTGTATAAGGTGTGTGTGTATTATGTGTGTAAAAGGTGTGTGTTTAAGACGTGTGTATAAGATGTGTGTGTATAAGGTGTGTGTGTATTATGTGTGTAAAAGGTGTGTGTTTAAGACGTGTGTATAAGGTGTGTGTGTATAAGGTGTGTGTGTATTATGTGTGTAAAAGGTGTGTGTTTATAAGGTGTGTGTGTTTAAGGTGTGTGTGTATAAGGTGTGTGTGTATTATGTGTGTATAAGGTGTGTGTGTATAAGGTGTGTGTATAAGGTGTGTGTGTATAAGGTGTGTGTATAAGGTGTGTGTGTATAAGGTGTGTGTGTATAAGGTGTGTGTGTATAAGACGTGTGTGTGTATAAGGTTTGTGTATAAGGTGTGTGTTTAAGACGTGTGTATAAGATGTGTGTGTATAAGGTGTGTGTGTATTATGTGTGTAAAAGGTGTGTGTTTAAGACGTGTGTATAAGGTGTGTGTGTATAAGGTGTGTGTGTATTATGTGTGTAAAAGGTGTGTGTTTATAAGGTGTGTGTGTTTAAGGTGTGTGTGTATAAGGTGTGTGTGTATTATGTGTGTATAAGGTGTGTGTATAAGGTGTGTGTGTATAAGGTGTGTGTATAAGGTGTGTGTGTATAAGGTGTGTGTGTATAAGGTGTGTGTATAAGGTGTGTGTGTATTATGTGTGTAAAAGGTGTGTGTTTAAGACGTGTGTATAAGGTGTGTGTGTATAAGGTGTGTGTGTATAAGGTGTGTGTGTATAAGGTGTGTGTGTATAAGACGTGTGTGTCTATAAGGTGTGTGTGTATTATGTGTGTAAAAGGTGTGTGTTTAAGACGTGTGTATAAGGTGTGTGTGTATTATGTGTGTATAAGGTGTGTGTATAAGGTGTGTGTGTATAAGACGTGTGTGTGTATTATGTGTGTGTGTATTATGTGTGTAAAAGGTGTGTGTTTAAGACGTGTGTATAAGGTGTGTATGTATTATGTGTGTATAAGGTGTGTGTATAAGGTGTGTGTATAAGGTGTGTGTATAAGGTGTGTATGTAGTGTGTATGTATTATGTGTGTATAAGGTGTGTGTATAAGGTGTGTGTGTATTATGTGTGTAAAAGGTGTGTGTGTATAAGGTGTGTGTATAAGGTGTGTGTGTATTATGTGTGTAAAAGGTGTGTGTATAAGGTGTGTGTGTATTATGTGTGTAAAAGGTGTGTGTTCAAGACGTGTGTATAAGGTGTGTGTGTATTATGTGTGTATAAGGTGTGTGTGTATAAGGTGTGTGTGTATTATGTGTGTATAAGGTGTGTGTGTATAAAGTGTGTGTATAAGGTGTGTGTGTATAAGGTGTGTGTATAAGGTGTGTGTGTATTATGTGTGTAAAAGGTGTGTGTTCAAGACGTGTGTATAAGGTGTGTGTGTATTATGTGTGTATAAGGTGTGTGTGTATAAGGTGTGTGTGTATTATGTGTGTATAAGGTGTGTGTGTATAAAGTGTGTGTATAAGGTGTGTGTGTATAAGGTGTGTGTATAAGGTGTGTGTGTATTATGTGTGTATAAGGTGTGTGTGTATAAGGTGTGTGTATAAGGTGTGTGTATAAGGTGTGTGTGTATTATGTGTGTATAAGGTGTGTGTGTATAGTGTGTGTATAAGGTGTGTGTGTATTATGTGTGTATAAGGTGTGTGTGTATAAGGTGTGTGTGTATTATGTGTGTAAAAGGTGTGTGTGTATAAGGTGTGTGTGTATTATGTGTGTAAAAGGTGTGTGTGTATAAGGTGTGTGTATAAGGTGTGTGTGTATTATGTGTGTAAAAGGTGTGTGTTCAAGACGTGTGTATAAGGTGTGTGTGTATTATGTGTGTAAAAGGTGTGTGTGTATAAGGTGTGTGTATAAGGTGTGTGTGTATTATGTGTGTATAAGGTGTGTGTGTATAAGGTGTGTGTGTATTATGTGTGTATAAGGTGTGTGTGTATAAGGTGTGTGTATAAGGTGTGTGTATAAGGTGTGTGTGTATTATGTGTGTAAAAGGTGTGTGTTTAAGACGTGTGTATAAGGTGTGTGTGTATAAGGTGTGTGTGTATTATGTGTGTAAAAGGTGTGTGTTTAAGACATGTGTATAAGGTGTGTGTGTATAAGGTGTGTGTGTATAAGGTGTGTGTGTATAAGGTGTGTATATGGTGTGTGTGTATAAGGTGTGTGTATAAGGTGTGTGTGTATTATGTGTGTATAAGGTGTGTGTGTATAAGGTGTGTGTATAAGGTGTGTGTGTGTATTATGTGTGTATAAGGTGTGTGTGTATTATGTGTGTAAAAGGTGTGTGTTCAAGACGTGTGTATAAGGTGTGTGTGTATTATGTGTGTAAAAGGTGTGTGTGTATAAGGTGTGTGTATAAGGTGTGTGTGTATTATGTGTGTATAAGGTGTGTGTGTATAAGGTGTGTGTGTATAAGGTGTGTGTGTATTATGTGTGTATGTATTATGTGTGTATAAGGTGTGTGTGTATAAGGTGTGTGTGTATAAGGTGTGTGTATAAGGTGTGTGTGTATTATGTGTGTAAAAGGTGTGTGTTTAAGACGTGTGTATAAGATGTGTGTGTATAAGGTGTGTGTGTATTATGTGTGTAAAAGGTGTGTGTTTAAGACGTGTGTATAAGGTGTGTGTGTATAAGGTGTGTGTGTATTATGTGTGTAAAAGGTGTGTGTTTATAAGGTGTGTGTGTTTAAGGTGTGTGTGTATAAGGTGTGTGTGTATTATGTGTGTATAAGGTGTGTGTGTATAAGGTGTGTGTATAAGGTGTGTGTGTATAAGGTGTGTGTATAAGGTGTGTGTGTATAAGGTGTGTGTGTATAAGACGTGTGTGTGTATAAGGTTTGTGTATAAGGTGTGTGTGTATTATGTGTGTAAAAGGTGTGTGTTTAAGACGTGTGTATAAGATGTGTGTGTATAAGGTGTGTGTGTATTATGTGTGTAAAAGGTGTGTGTTTAAGACGTGTGTATAAGGTGTGTGTGTATAAGGTGTGTGTGTATTATGTGTGTAAAAGGTGTGTGTTTATAAGGTGTGTGTGTTTAAGGTGTGTGTGTATAAGGTGTGTGTGTATTATGTGTGTATAAGGTGTGTGTGTATAAGGTGTGTGTATAAGGTGTGTGTGTATAAGGTGTGTGTATAAGGTGTGTGTGTATAAGGTGTGTGTGTATAAGGTGTGTGTGTATAAGACGTGTGTGTGTATAAGGTTTGTGTATAAGGTGTGTATAAGGTGTGTGTGTATAAGGTGTGTGTGTATAAGACGTGTGTGTGTATAAGGTGTGTGTGTATAAGACGTGTGTGTCTATAAGGTGTGTGTGTATTATGTGTGTAAAAGGTGTGTGTTTAAGACGTGTGTATAAGGTGTGTGTGTATTATGTGTGTATAAGGTGTGTGTATAAGGTGTGTGTGTATAAGACGTGTGTGTGTATTATGTGTGTGTGTATTATGTGTGTAAAAGGTGTGTGTTTAAGACGTGTGTATAAGGTGTGTATGTATTATGTGTGTATAAGGTGTGTGTATAAGGTGTGTGTATAAGGTGTGTGTATAAGGTGTGTATGTATTATGTGTGTATAAGGTGTGTGTATAAGGTGTGTGTGTATTATGTGTGTAAAAGGTGTGTGTGTATAAGGTGTGTGTATAAGGTGTGTGTGTATTATGTGTGTAAAAGGTGTGTGTATAAGGTGTGTGTGTATTATGTGTGTAAAAGGTGTGTGTTCAAGACGTGTGTATAAGGTGTGTGTGTATTATGTGTGTATAAGGTGTGTGTGTATAAGGTGTGTGTGTATTATGTGTGTATAAAGTGTGTGTGTATAAAGTGTGTGTATAAGGTGTGTGTGTATAAGGTGTGTGTATAAGGTGTGTGTGTATTATGTGTGTAAAAGGTGTGTGTTCAAGACGTGTGTATAAGGTGTGTGTGTATTATGTGTGTATAAGGTGTGTGTGTATAAGGTGTGTGTGTATTATGTGTGTATAAGGTGTGTGTGTATAAAGTGTGTGTATAAGGTGTGTGTGTATAAGGTGTGTGTATAAGGTGTGTGTGTATTATGTGTGTATAAGGTGTGTGTGTATAAGGTGTGTGTATAAGGTGTGTGTATAAGGTGTGTGTGTATTATGTGTGTATAAGGTGTGTGTGTATAAAGTGTGTGTATAAGGTGTGTGTGTATTATGTGTGTATAAGGTGTGTGTGTATAAGGTGTGTGTGTATTATGTGTGTAAAAGGTGTGTGTGTATAAGGTGTGTGTGTATTATGTGTGTAAAAGGTGTGTGTGTATAAGGTGTGTGTATAAGGTGTGTGTGTATTATGTGTGTAAAAGGTGTGTGTTCAAGACGTGTGTATAAGGTGTGTGTGTATTAGGTGTGTGTGTATTATGTGTGTAAAAGGTGTGTGTGTATAAGGTGTGTGTATAAGGTGTGTGTGTATTATGTGTGTATAAGGTGTGTGTGTATAAGGTGTGTGTGTATTATGTGTGTATAAGGTGTGTGTGTATAAGGTGTGTGTATAAGGTGTGTGTATAAGGTGTGTGTGTATTATGTGTGTAAAAGGTGTGTGTTTAAGACGTGTGTATAAGGTGTGTGTGTATAAGGTGTGTGTGTATTATGTGTGTAAAAGGTGTGTGTTTAAGACATGTGTATAAGGTGTGTGTGTATAAGGTGTGTGTGTTTAAGGTGTGTGTGTATAAGGTGTGTGTGTATAAGGTGTGTGTGTATTGTGTGTGTAAAAGGTGTGTGTGTATAAGGTGTGTGTGTATTATGTGTGTAAAAGGTGTGTGTATAAGCTGTGTGTATAAGGTGTGTGTGTATAAGGTGTGTATATGGTGTGTGTGTATAAGGTGTGTGTATAAGGTGTGTGTGTATTATGTGTGTATAAGGTGTGTGTGTATAAGGTGTGTGTATAAGGTGTGTGTGTGTATTATGTGTGTATAAGGTGTGTGTGTATTATGTGTGTAAAAGGTGTGTGTTCAAGACGTGTGTATAAGGTGTGTGTGTATTATGTGTGTAAAAGGTGTGTGTGTATAAGGTGTGTGTATAAGGTGTGTGTGTATTATGTGTGTATAAGGTGTGTGTGTATAAGGTGTGTGTGTATAAGGTGTGTGTGTATTATGTGTGTATGTATTATGTGTGTATAAGGTGTGTGTGTATAAGGTGTGTGTGTATTATGTGTGTATAAGGTGTGTGTGTATAAGGTGTGTGTATAAGGTGTGTGTGTATAAGGTGTGTGTATAAGGTGTGTGTGTATAAGGTGTGTGTGTATAAGACGTGTGTGTGTATAAGGTGTGTGTATAAGGTGTGTGTGTATTATGTGTGTAAAAGGTGTGTGTTTAAGACGTGTGTATAAGATGTGTGTGTATAAGGTGTGTGTGTATTATGTGTGTAAAAGGTGTGTGTTTAAGACGTGTGTATAAGGTGTGTGTGTATAAGGTGTGTGTGTATTATGTGTGTAAAAGGTGTGTGTTTATAAGGTGTGTGTGTTTAAGGTGTGTGTGTATAAGGTGTGTGTGTATTATGTGTGTATAAGGTGTGTGTGTATAAGGTGTGTGTATAAGGTGTGTGTGTATAAGGTGTGTGTATAAGGTGTGTGTGTATAAGGTGTGTGTGTATAAGGTGTGTGTGTATAAGACGTGTGTGTGTATAAGGTTTGTGTATAAGGTGTGTATAAGGTGTGTGTGTATAAGGTGTGTGTGTATAAGACGTGTGTGTGTATAAGACGTGTGTGTCTATAAGGTGTGTGTGTATTATGTGTGTAAAAGGTGTGTGTTTAAGACGTGTGTATAAGGTGTGTGTGTATTATGTGTGTATAAGGTGTGTGTATAAGGTGTGTGTGTATAAGACGTGTGTGTGTATTATGTGTGTGTGTATTATGTGTGTAAAAGGTGTGTGTTTAAGACGTGTGTATAAGGTGTGTATGTATTATGTGTGTATAAGGTGTGTGTATAAGGTGTGTGTATAAGGTGTGTGTATAAGGTGTGTATGTATTATGTGTGTATAAGGTGTGTGTATAAGGTGTGTGTGTATTATGTGTGTAAAAGGTGTGTGTGTATAAGGTGTGTGTATAAGGTGTGTGTGTATTATGTGTGTAAAAGGTGTGTGTATAAGGTGTGTGTGTATTATGTGTGTAAAAGGTGTGTGTTCAAGACGTGTGTATAAGGTGTGTGTGTATTATGTGTGTATAAGGTGTGTGTGTATAAGGTGTGTGTGTATTATGTGTGTATAAAGTGTGTGTGTATAAAGTGTGTGTATAAGGTGTGTGTGTATAAGGTGTGTGTATAAGGTGTGTGTGTATTATGTGTGTAAAAGGTGTGTGTTCAAGACGTGTGTATAAGGTGTGTGTGTATTATGTGTGTATAAGGTGTGTGTGTATAAGGTGTGTGTGTATTATGTGTGTATAAGGTGTGTGTGTATAAAGTGTGTGTATAAGGTGTGTGTGTATAAGGTGTGTGTATAAGGTGTGTGTGTATTATGTGTGTATAAGGTGTGTGTGTATAAGGTGTGTGTATAAGGTGTGTGTATAAGGTGTGTGTGTATTATGTGTGTATAAGGTGTGTGTGTATAAAGTGTGTGTATAAGGTGTGTGTGTATTATGTGTGTATAAGGTGTGTGTGTATAAGGTGTGTGTGTATTATGTGTGTAAAAGGTGTGTGTGTATAAGGTGTGTGTGTATTATGTGTGTAAAAGGTGTGTGTGTATAAGGTGTGTGTATAAGGTGTGTGTGTATTATGTGTGTAAAAGGTGTGTGTTCAAGACGTGTGTATAAGGTGTGTGTGTATTAGGTGTGTGTGTATTATGTGTGTAAAAGGTGTGTGTGTATAAGGTGTGTGTATAAGGTGTGTGTGTATTATGTGTGTATAAGGTGTGTGTGTATAAGGTGTGTGTGTATTATGTGTGTATAAGGTGTGTGTGTATAAGGTGTGTGTATAAGGTGTGTGTATAAGGTGTGTGTGTATTATGTGTGTAAAAGGTGTGTGTTTAAGACGTGTGTATAAGGTGTGTGTGTATAAGGTGTGTGTGTATTATGTGTGTAAAAGGTGTGTGTTTAAGACATGTGTATAAGGTGTGTGTGTATAAGGTGTGTGTGTTTAAGGTGTGTGTGTATAAGGTGTGTGTGTATAAGGTGTGTGTGTATTGTGTGTGTAAAAGGTGTGTGTGTATAAGGTGTGTGTGTATTATGTGTGTAAAAGGTGTGTGTATAAGCTGTGTGTATAAGGTGTGTGTGTATAAGGTGTGTATATGGTGTGTGTGTATAAGGTGTGTGTATAAGGTGTGTGTGTATTATGTGTGTATAAGGTGTGTGTGTATAAGGTGTGTGTATAAGGTGTGTGTGTGTATTATGTGTGTATAAGGTGTGTGTGTATTATGTGTGTAAAAGGTGTGTGTTCAAGACGTGTGTATAAGGTGTGTGTGTATTATGTGTGTAAAAGGTGTGTGTGTATAAGGTGTGTGTATAAGGTGTGTGTGTATTATGTGTGTATAAGGTGTGTGTGTATAAGGTGTGTGTGTATAAGGTGTGTGTGTATTATGTGTGTATGTATTATGTGTGTATAAGGTGTGTGTGTATAAGGTGTGTGTGTATAAGGTGTGTGTATAAGGTGTGTGTGTATTATGTGTGTAAAAGGTGTGTGTTTAAGACGTGTGTATAAGATGTGTGTGTATAAGGTGTGTGTGTATTATGTGTGTAAAAGGTGTGTGTTTAAGACGTGTGTATAAGGTGTGTGTGTATAAGGTGTGTGTGTATTATGTGTGTAAAAGGTGTGTGTTTATAAGGTGTGTGTGTTTAAGGTGTGTGTGTATAAGGTGTGTGTGTATTATGTGTGTATAAGGTGTGTGTGTATAAGGTGTGTGTATAAGGTGTGTGTGTATAAGGTGTGTGTATAAGGTGTGTGTGTATAAGGTGTGTGTGTATAAGACGTGTGTGTGTATAAGGTTTGTGTATAAGGTGTGTGTTTAAGACGTGTGTATAAGATGTGTGTGTATAAGGTGTGTGTGTATTATGTGTGTAAAAGGTGTGTGTTTAAGACGTGTGTATAAGGTGTGTGTGTATAAGGTGTGTGTGTATTATGTGTGTAAAAGGTGTGTGTTTATAAGGTGTGTGTGTTTAAGGTGTGTGTGTATAAGGTGTGTGTGTATTATGTGTGTATAAGGTGTGTGTGTATAAGGTGTGTGTATAAGGTGTGTGTGTATAAGGTGTGTGTATAAGGTGTGTGTGTATAAGGTGTGTGTGTATAAGGTGTGTGTGTATAAGACGTGTGTGTGTATAAGGTGTGTATAAGGTGTGTGTGTATAAGGTGTGTGTGTATAAGACGTGTGTGTGTATAAGGTGTGTGTGTATAAGCAAGGATGGATTAAGGATAGTCTGGGCCCCTGGGCAAAGAGTTGCATTTTACTAGGACATTTTTCTTTTTCTGTTATGAATGATTTTATTGTATCAATTCATCTGCCAGGCTCATGTTCAGATCTGAAGGATATGCTGCAGCGAGTGAGTTAGCCTTTAAAGTGAGCTCACTGTTGGACATATTGTCAGGCATGAAAAGAACATCAAATAGCTCAGTTAAGTGTGTGTATGCATTCAAACGGTGGTTGAGACAGGACACAAGTTTGTCAATGACAACATTGAAAGTTTCGATCCGAAACTTGTCCTTTCCGTTAAATGCTACACCTGGCTCTGCACTATCATCAGACATAATTTTGCGCTTCTTTGTACGCTGGAGGTCATGCCTGTACTCTTGGGAGACAGCAGTGGTGACATTTAAAGCTGCCCCTTCAAACACCTCAAAGTTATCTCTCTGTGCTGCCACAAAGTCTCGTAAAGACAAGAGAAGTTGTGTAGCTGTACATGTCAATATCATGCTTCTGCAGCTGCAGGCTTGTGGCTTGGAACCTCTGTAGTATTGTGTCCCAGAAGTATGCCATGAAGGCCATCTCCAACGTGTCCAATTTGTCACAGAGTGCAGAGGCTTCACTTCGAGTTACACATTTCTCCTCCATATCTTTAGACATATCATTCAATGCCTCTCTCAGTTGTGCATAATATTTCCAAAGAGCCTTAGTTGACTCAGCTCGTGCGCTCCATCGAGTACCTGACAGTGATTTCAGTGTGAGTTTGATATCAGTACCACGGAAAACCTTTCCCCACCTGTGTGTAGATGATGCACAAAATGTGTACATTGCCTGTACAAAGTCAAAAAAACGTCCAGCTTCTGGGCTACTGTCAACAGCATTGACACCAACTAAATTCAGTGAATGTGCTGCACAGTGGACATAACAAATCAAAGGGTTTCCAAAAGCATGGCTAGGGGCCCCAAAGGCATGGCTAGGGCCCCCAAGAGGCCCTGGGGTCAAAGTCCCTAATAGTCAGAGGATCCTTAAAATGGAGGGCCCTCGGAAATAAAAATATATTGTGTCATAAATGTTGATAGGCATCGCAAAATGTTTTGGGCCAGGGCCCCCCTGGGGCCTCCTGACCTCAAGGGCCCCTGGGCGCTGGCCCCACTGGCCCGGTCAGTAATCCAGCCATGTTCCAACTATTAAAGGTAGCATGACTGAAAGAGAGTCAGGTGAGCATGTGCTGTGTATCAGGACTTTCTAACCTGAGTAATTTAATCACTGAAAGTAAGAATACCATCCTGTTCTTCTGCCATCTTTAATTCTGGCTTCATTTCACCTAATGAACGTGGCATGATCTTTATAAATGCTTACAATCAATTTTGTCAATGGCTGCAATCACTGCTGTGTAATTATGTGAATTCTTGCACTGCACATGGCAGAAGACTAAAATAAATTTAGACCGTGTAGAATAAAAGTATTAGGAAAGTATGAGGTTAAAAGCATCAGCTTTTATTTATTCTTAAAAGAAAACTACATGAACCTCAGTCATCTCACACGAAGATCTGTTCTGCTCAACAACAGTAAAGCTCTCCATCGTTTCTGTGTGGCAGCTCCATAACTGAAGGGCTGTCAGTGTGGAATCGGGTATGTGGGTATATGCCTTGCCCTTGTACATCGGCCGTTTAGCTCAGTTGGTTAGAGCGTGGTGCTAAAAACGCCAAGGTCGCGGGTTCGATCCCCGTACGTGCAACACCCACTTTTGGCTTCAAACGTTGTCTCTGACAAGTGTGAGATCTGTGTACTTTGGTCAGTGGAAGTAGTTTTATAGCTTCATAAAAACATTTTACTTACGTGTTCAGCCCTGCTACACAAACTGTCATTTTTGTCCCTGTTAAAAACTTTAGCTTAGTTAAAGCAAATAAAGACACATTTAAAATGTTCATCTTTTATTACAGGTTTAAAGTTGCATAAAACAAATGTTTGTACAAATAATATAAAACCAAAGTACAAAATAAACATTTTACTTATTTTAATTATCTCACAAATCACTTTTCAGTTTTAAAGGTCAAAGGCAGCAACATCTTTTAGATCAGAACAGCTATTAACATTAAATATCACTAAAGAGGAAATCCTGAAGACAGCAATGTAAACCTACAGCAACAAACCCAACAGCAACAATTAATCATTATAACAATAAAATACAAATAATAACAATAATAATTATAATAATATTGTCACAAATCTGGAAAATAACTGTCATAACTTTGTTTAACTCTTTTTGAAAATCAAAGGTCTCCTTGTACTGCATTTATTAGTAGCTAAACTGAAAAAAGCCAAATTAAAAATTTTTACCGTTTAACTGACTTTTAAAGTGTAGTTTATAATCATGTGGAGTTCATCATCCCCATCTAGTGGTGCTAGAGATACATTACATCTTGTTCAATAGGTACAGATTTGTGACTTTATTATTATTAATTATTAATGTATTTTTTATTTTATTTGCATTTTTCATACTGTCCCAACTTTTTCTGATTTGGGGTTATAACAGACTTGGGAAGAAAGAAGTTTAAGGTGAAAATGATCACATTTACCATTTTGTAATGTACACAAATTTTCTCTTTTATGTTTTTAAATATTCAGTTTGTCTTTTATTTAATTTAGTTTTAATATCTGAATCATTTAGATGATAAATATTCAAGAAAAGAAGAAATCAGATAAGGAGGTAAATACTTTTTCACAGCACTGAATAAATGGTGGTTAATAAATTGAAAAAGAAAATCTTCATAAATGTATCACTGCCTCACAGATTCTAAAATCACTCAAACAGTTTAATGTTACACTTTCATGTAAATTTTACATTTAATTTGTTAAATCTGACAGTTTCACTTTTGATCCTGAATAAAGACTAAACCCCGGGTAGAGGAGCTGAGTGAACGTGGTCTGAACTCTGTGGAGGAGCTTCATTGTATCAGAGACGCTGTAGAAGGACAGAGTTCCTGCTTCATAATCCACATACACTCCTATTCTAGAGGAACTCGGCATTGTGGGAATTTCAGTCTTTTTGTTATTGTGCCTAAATAAAAATCTGGATGGAGAACAGAACAAACTCCAGGACTGATCATTACATCCAAACAAACACTCACCACCACGTCCCTTCCTGCTGATGCTTTTATATGACACTGCTATATAAACCCCATCATTCCCACTCCACTCAACCTCCCAGTAACAGCGTCCACTCACACTCTCTCTACACACAACCTGAGACCAACCATCAAATCTATCTGGATGATCAGGATACGACTGTTCTGTTATACTCCAGGTCACCACTTTGTTCTCCTCAGACAGACGGAGGTTTTTATTTACTGTGTTTGGATCCAGTGTGAACCGACAAACATCTGGAGAGGAAACACAAAATAAACCAATTAACATAGAAGTGAGAGAGAGAGTGTGTACAGTGTGTGTGTGTGTGTGTGTAGTGTGTGTACAGTGTGTGTGTGTGTGAGAGAGAGAAAGTGTGACACTAAACAAACACACACATTCATTACACAAACTGCACACACACATTAAACAAACTACACAATCAGACAAACTCACACAAACTCACACACACAAACACTACACAATCACACAAATCCTACACAATCACGCAAACACTACACAATCACACAAACCCTACACAATCACACAAACTCACACAAACAAACACTACACAATCACACAAACCCTACACAATCACACAAACACTACACAATCACACAAACTCACACACACATATTACACAAACACTACACAATCACACAAACCCTACACAATCACGCAAACACTACACAATCACACATACACACATATATTACACAAACCCTACACAATCACACAAACACTACACAATCACACAAACCCTACACAATCACACAAACCCTACACAATCACACAAACACACATATATAACACAAACACTACACAATCACACAAACCCTACACAATCACACAAACCCTACACAATCACAAAAACACACATATATTACACAAACACTACACAATCACACAAACCCTACACAATCACGCAAACACTACACAATCACACATACACACATATATTACACAAACCCTACACAATCACACAAACACTACACAATCACACAAACCCTACACAATCACACAAACCCTACACAATCACACAAACACACATATATAACACAAACACTACACAATCACACAAACCCTACACAATCACACAAACTCAAACATACACACATTACACAAACCCTACACAATCACACAAACTCAAACATACACACATTACACAAACCCTACACAATCACACAAACTCTACACAATTACACAAACTCACACATACACACATATAATACACAAACACTACACAATCACACAAACCCTACACAATCACACAAACCCTACACAATCACACAAACTCACACATACACACATTACACAAACCCTACACAATCACACAAACCCTACACAATCACACAAACTCACACATACACACATTACACAAACCCTACACAATCACACAAACCCTACACAATCACACAAACTCACACATACACACATTACACAAACACTACACAATCATACAAACTCTACACAATCACGCAAACACTACACAATCACACAAACTCACACATATATTACACAAACACTACACAATCACACAAACACTACACAACCACGCAAACACTACACAATCACACAAACCCTACACAATCACACAAACACTACACAATCACACAAACCCTACACAATCACACAAACACACATATATCACACAAACCCTACACAATCACACAAACACACATATATTACACAAACACTACACAATCACACATACACACATATATTACACAAACACTACACAATCACACAAACCCTACACAATCACACAAACTCACACACACATATATTACACAAACACTACACAATCACACAAACACTACACAATCACACAAACACTACACAATCACACAAACTCACACATACACACATATATTACACAAACACTACACAATCACGCAAACTACACAATCACACAAACCCTACACAATCACACAAACTCACACATACACACATATATTACACAAACACTACACAATCACACAAACCCTACACAATCACACAAACACACATATTACACAAACACTACACAATCACACAAACCCTACACAATCACACAAACTCACACACACATATATTACACAAACCCTACACAATCACACAAACCCTACACAATCACGCAAACACTACACAATCACAAAAACTCACACATACACACATTACACAAACCCTACACAATAACACAAACTCTACACAATTACACAAACTCACACATACACACATATATTACACAAACACTACACAATCACACAAACACTACACAATCACACAAACACACATATCACACAAACACTACACAATCACACAAACACACATATATCACACAAACCCTACACAATCACACAAACACACATGTATCACACAAACACTACACAATCACACAAACCCTACACAATCACACATATATTACACAAACACTACACAATCACACAAACACTACACAATCACACAAACCCTACACAATCACACAAACTCACACATACACACATATTACACAAACACTACACAATCACACAAACCCTACACAATCACACAAACACTACACACTCACACAAACTCACACAATCACACATATATTACACAAACACTACACAATCACACAAACACTACACAATCACACAAACCCTACACAATCACACAAACTCACACATATTACACAAACACTACACAATCACACAAACCCTACACAATCACACAAACACTACACAATTACACAAACCCTACACAATCACACAAACTCACACAATCACACATATTACACAAACACTACACAATCACACAAACACTACACAATCACACAAACACTACACAATCACACAAACTAACACATACACACATATATTACACAAACCCTACAATCACGCAAACACTACACAATCACGCAAACACTACACAATCACACAAACCCTACACAATCACACAAACACTACACAATCACACAAACCCTACACAATCACACAAACTCACACATATTACACAAACACTACACAATCACACAAACCCTACACATCACACAAACACTACACAATCACACAAACCCTACACAATCACACAAACTCACACATATTACACAAACACTACACAATCACACAAACACTACACAATCACACAAACTAACACACACACATATATTACACAAACCCTACACAATCACGCAAACACTACACAATCACACAAACCCTACACAATCACACAAACACTACACAATCACACAAACCCTACACAATCACAAACTTACACATACACAAACCCTACACAATCACGCAAACACTACACAATCACACAAACCCTACACAATCACATAAACCCTACACAATAACACAAACACTACACAATCACACAAACTAACACATACACACATATGTTACACAAACCCTACACAATCACGCAAACTACACAATCACACAAACCCTACACAATCACAAAGAACTTCTATGCGAGCCTCAAAGAGATCTATGGCCCAAGGAGATCCTCTGTTGGAACGCTTATGTCCTCTGACAACTGCACACTTCTAACGGACAGCCAAGCCATCCTAGACTGCTGGAAGGAACATTTTGACACTCTTCTTAACCGAAAGTCATCCGTTGCCAGAGACTTCCTGAGAAACGTCCCCCAACTGCCCCTACGACTTGAGCTGACAGCACCTCCGTCCTACCAAGAATTCGAAACAGCTCTAAGCCTCATACGATGCGGAAGAGCCGCTGGACCCGACAACATCCCAGTCGAGCTCCTTGTACATGGCGGTATAACACTCAAGACCCGCCTCTTCGTACTGATGCTCCGAATGTGGGAAGCAAGACAAGTCCCTGACGACATGAAGAATGCACTGATTGTGACGATCTTCAAAAAGGGTGACCGGAACATCTGTGGGAATTACCGTGGAATATCCCTGCTTTCCATCGCTGGGAAGATCTTCACCCGGATCATCCAAAATCGTCTTCAAAAGGTTGCAGAAGAAATCCTTCCGGAGTCACAATGTGGATTCCGTACAACCAGAGGAACAATCGACATGATTTTCTGTGCTCGCCAGTTACAAGAAAAATCACGTGAACAGCAAAAACCTCTCTTCCTAGTCTTCTGTGATCTGGAGAAGGCCTACGACAGTGTCAAAAGGGCTGCCATGTGGGAAGTCCTACGACGCTTTGGCTTCCCCAACCCCTTCATCCAACTAATCCAAGCCCTACACGACGGCATGACAGCACGAGTCATCCATCAGAACAACATATCTGAAGAATTCCCAATCACGTGTGGACTGAAACAGGGATGTGTCCTTGCACCTACCTTGTTTGCCATCTACCTTGCCGCCATGATGTATGAGATACCACCCAATAACCCTGGCATTGAAATGAGGTACAGGCTGGACGGAGGACTATTCAACCTGTCCCGTCTGAGATCCAGAAGCCTGGTTTCCACCATCAAAGTCACCGAAATGCAATATGCAGACGACAACGCTGCACCAACCCACTCAGTCAAAGACTTACAAACATCAGTCAACAACTTCAACGCAGCATACACACGCTTTGGCATGACCGTGAACGCCTCAAAAACCAAGGTCCTCGCAAAACCGCCTCTCGGGACTTCCCTACCAGACTTCAACATCTCAATCAACGAGAAGACCCTAGAATGTGTGGACCACTTCCCGTATCTTGGCAGCATCCTGTCCACCCAGTGCACATCATCTAAGGATGTAGAGAACAGAATCCAAGCGGCACATTGAGCCTTCGGAGGACTCACCAGCCGTGTCTTCCGCAACAAGGATCTGACCCATCAAACAAAACTTATGGTCTACAACGCCGTCGTCGCATCCACTCTTCTGTATGGATGTGAAACCTGGACCCTCTACCGAGCCGATCTGAAGAGGCTGGAGCAGTTCCACCAACTGAAGCTGCGAGCCATCCTCAACATTAACTGAGATGATTATGTGACAAATAATTCTGTGCTGGAAAGAGCTTCCTCTGTCAGCATTGAAGCATCCATCATGAAACATCAACTCCGGTGGATGGGCCACGTAACTCGCATGTCAGGAGACTCCCACGATGGATCCTGTTTGGTGAACTCGCATCGTACCCCACTGAAACGCTACAAACATCAATTAAAGCGGACCCTAAAATCCACAGGCATCGACCCCAAGAACTGGGAAGCATCGACTCAAGAAAGACCCCTCTGGAGAAGAGTGATTAAACAAGGAATTACACTGTTCGAAGCCAACAGAAGATCGGATGTGGAAGCGAGACGACAACGGAGAAAGGAAAGAGCACGGCAACCTTCAAGCTCTTACAATACCTGTGAAAAATGTCCAAGAATCTTTGTCTCAAAAACTGGTCTCATCAGCCATCAGAGAGCCAAACACTGACGGAGAACCAAGCATCAGTGCACTGGAGATCTATCCTCGGACTACGAGGGGACGCCATCATCATATTATAATATATCTTCATATCATATATAATAATATATTTCTCCACAACTTGAGATCAAATAACATAAATACTCAGCTTATACACATTAACTAATCATTCACTTCACTAATAATTCGTTTCATATAAAATATAAACAACAAAAACAACTAGCATTGCAAATATTACAAAATATCTCTTTAAACTGAACACACAACTTCTTGGAACCGAAGTCGCTAGCTTAGCATAAACTTAAACCGGAGCGCGGTGCTAATTAGCATAGCCGGCTAGCTGCCGTTTGTAAACACTGACTAAAACAATGAATTTATCATCAAACAAATTACACTAAACTTCACAAGCGGTTATCTCTTTAGATATTATACAGATTTATTCATACCTGAGAGAGGGGATGATAGAAAATAATAAAGGAAAAAGACACAGGACACTTTCTGTACTGCTCACAGCCGCATGACTTTATCCACGATTTTCCTGGCAACACAATGGGGGCTGCCATGACACCTCCGTATTTCCGTTTGCCGGTTTTTCGTTTCCGGTCGCGTTACATTTGCTGTAGTACTAACAACAACAACATTGTTAAATAGAACAATTTATTACTTTTGGAAAGGACCGCATGGTACAAATATGAGTTCGGGATCGACGTGTGCCGCTCACGGGTGCCACAACAACTCCACAAAATTGAAGCTGTTGTTGGAAAGTTCGTGCTTTGAACACAAGCTGATTCGTAAACACTGTCCGTGCCCTGCGCCTTATGCGTTACATTCCATGCCAACAAAGAAGGAAAGGAAACTAGCGTGGCTTGCAGCTTTAAAACTGAAATATCCTCCAAAGAGGATATATGTTTGCTCATTTCACTTCGTTGAAAAGAAGCCAACAGAATTGCATCCTGATCCGGAGCTGTATTTGGGTTACGACAAACCACCCCAAAAGAAGAGACGAAAGCTAGTTCGAGTAAACCAGACGACATCTACTGCCACTTGTGGTGAGTGCTTTCAACTTAGTATAATGAATATTCTTATAATAAGAAAAACTGAGACATTTTCTGTAAAATTATCCAATTTTAAGTTATTGCAGAATATATCTGTAATTCAAAATAAATGGATTAGATATTCATCAGTAGAGATTACTTATGAGCAGTAACAAGTGAGTTTAGTTTGGTGTTCCTTTGTAATTGTTTTACTATATTAAGCCACATTAATCTTTTCTCGCGTTAAGCATTTTAATTGAATGTCCTGTACATTGGTTGTTTTATCAGGGTAGCTTAACAGAAGTTTGCCACCCACAAAATGTAACATATATACTTGGACTGTAGTACATGTGTGCAATGATTTACTATGAAGCCCTGACTTATCGATTTAATTTAGTAGAAAATTTTTCTATTCTTCCAGAAGAGTCTTGCTATTGGACAAAAGATTAAATTTGTCTTGTCTGTATTGACTGGTTGTGTGTAAAACTCTTTTTATCAGATTGCTGTGTGGCCTTCCCTCAGACTGGCATGGAACACTCAGGAGCTAAAAGCATTCAGCATACCTCTGTCTCACAGTACCACTCTGTTCATACACAGTGGGAGGACCTTGCCCTGCTTGATCATGATTACACAAAGACAGGCATGGAAAAGGTTCTGCAGGACCAGATGACACAGTGTAGTGACTTGGGGTACTTCATGCTTCAGAACAATTCAGATTCCTTGCTGTACACTGGTTTAAAACTTGAAACATTTAACACCCTTGTTTTAACACTGGAAATGTTTGCCAGCAGTGCTTTTACAATGCCCATAAGAGAACAAGTGCTCATGACACTTATGAAATTGAAACTGAACCGTGTGATAGGAGACCTGAGTAGGCAATTCTGTGTATCACAGAGTATGGCTAGTAAGATAATCTCATATTGGATTGACAAAATGGAGGAAGTTTTACGACCACTTATTCCATGGCTTCCAAAGGAAACTATCCAGGCAACACTGCCAGCTGCATTTAAAAATAAATTTCCTAATACTACATGCATTTTAGACTGCAGTGAGAGCTTATTACAAAAACCCAGAAACTTGGATTCAAGAGGAGAATCATATAGCCACTACTACTCGCACAACACAGTAAAATATCTTGTAGCAATTGCCCCATGTGGACTTATCATGTTTATCTCTGCAGCTTATGGTGGGCGTTGCAGTGATAAATTTATAACCATGGACTCAGGAATTTTAGACTACTTGAATCCTGGAGATGAAGTAATGGCAGACCGGGGCTTTTTAATAAGAGATTTACTCTTTGAAAAGAAAGTGAAGTTAGTAATGCCATCATTCACTAAAAAAGGTGTTCAGCTAACTGAGGAACAGGTAACTGCCACTAGAAGAATTGCAAATGTTCGAATCCATGTGGAAAGAGCAATTAGACGTTTGAAAGTATATAAAATACTGTCACAGGTTGTACCAATTACCATGGCTTCCAAAATAGACAAAATTCTGAGGGTATGTGCCGCCCTTGTGAATCTGAGGGATGAACTAATTCGTGATTCTGAGTAATTTTGCAAGTAACACTAGTATGTCTACACTACATTAATAGTAAAATCTAGAAAGCTGTGGTCATGCAAAGCACCAGGTCTGAAAATGATTTTTATTTATTTATTTTTATTCTGATAAGTATATTAAGTGTTTTAAGTATTAAGTATTTTTAAACAATAAACATTTTATACATGAAACATTTCATAAAAAAAAAATTTAATTTTTCCTATAAATTATGTCATTTGTAAATATGTGTAGTATATTTCCATAACAGTATGTGAACATCTTAATTTTAAATCAACATTGTATTGTATTTATAATGAACTGTTTACACTGAATTTAACTTGTGAATTGCAATGCTGGTTTCATAGTTAAAATATTTTAATAAAACCGACTAAAAGAATGTATTTCTGTGTAAATTTGTACATGCTTTACATTAAAAAGGAATCTAATTCCTTTACACAGCTCTAATGCACCCAGAGTTGTCATCCAGATTGCTGATGGCAATATATTTCATCACACGTTTAATCTAGACCTTTCTCATAATGTCAACAAATCTGTCATTCAGTGTAAGCCTTCCCCCAACAAATTAATCTACAATGTGAGGCAGCATACATGAAAAGTAAAAACATTTCAGACGCTGTACATGCTCCTGTACAAACACCTTGTCAAACTCAACTGTAAAAACAACATTCTCATTAGGTGTCCAGATAAATAGTCTGGCTGTGTTCAGACCTGTGCAAAACATTGAAAGTTGTAACTGCATGTAGTATCCTCTGCTACCAGTTTTCTGCAGCTGAAGTTTTCCATTCACTAACTTGATGTCACTGCATTTCTGTGTGAGCTGATCAATGAGTGACGTATGGCTTTTGTTTGGCACTGGACATTTTATCTCAAGAAGCACAGTGGAGTCAATGACTCCATCTGGACTTGCTGAGAGCCAAGGTTCTTGAAGACTTATAACAGATCCACTGTGTGTAATGTTCATGCCTTGCTCTTTCAGGTGGTTGCAAGCTGCAAGTTCATTTTTTTTCCCATAATTGGTAGCATAGTTGCCTCGAAAGGTAGGATACATATGCTCACATAGAAATTTGTCGCTTCTTGTGGTGGTATGTACTGGAACTTTTTTTGCAGAACTTGCAGTAATTCTGATTTTCCTTAAACTTTGCCACAAATCAGATGCACTTTGCTCTCTTGTCTCAAATTCTATCTGAGCTGCTTGTATGTCATTAACCTCAATGAATGCTTGGTAGAATGCCTTGCATGCTTTACATATAAGGTCATCACTGTGAGTCTGGTGTGCCAGGAAAATTTTTTCATCAACTGTTTTTGTTTGCCTGCAAGGTTGTTCTGTTGGAGTGGCACTGTAACACTTCTCCAGTAAAGTATTCTTTAAAAGAAAGAGTGACTTGGTAGGAGCTTTGTCTACACTCTCTCTAAACTCTTTGTGTGACAGATGATGTGGTGTGTTTGGAAGCAATTTAGATCTGACACTGCGGTCATTGCAGTCATATTCATCCTCTACCCTATGGTGTCTGAAGTTAATCTGACACAGCCGTTTAGGCTGAAGGTTCTTTGATGTCCCTGCATTCCACCTGTGCTGTTTATCTGTACATGCTATCCCTGTCTTTCCACTGACCACTGCATTCTGCACCTGAAATAGTGATATGAGACAGTCTAACATGCTTAACATGGAAAAAAAGCTTAACATGGTTTAATGTACTAAAACAACTAGGAACACAAAGCACTTCTTACATATTACTGCTCATAAATGCTGTTTAAATAATCAACCTGTGATTAAAAAAGAAAGTAAGCAATTTTGTGTTTTTCCTTATAATGGGTTTAAGGGTGGGGGGTGAGCTTAACAAAAGTTGCTACTATTCTTCACTTCAGCAGCAGAATGTAGTTATGAGCAGTAGTAAGTAATTGGAGTTTGGTTAGAGTTGCCACCTTTGCAGCATGGCAAAAACCGGGGCATAGGGTGGTGGGGGTGAGTTGACAGGGATGTAGGCGAATTAATAGGGGTGTGTGGGCGAATTGAAGGGGGGGGGGGGGGGTTCTAAGGGCAACGGAGGATGTGGAGGAGTGGCGAAATTCATTTTCACTTTCACATTCAGTTCCGTAACATAACTCGTATAATGCACTTTCACTTTGTATGGTCCAAAATTTTAAAGCGCGTTGCAGAAATTGGACAAATAACATTCACATCCAGACACGGCTTGTCCAAGTGAATACCGAATGGGTGTATACACTGTTTGCTGTTCCCAGTTTGTCGTTTTAGTAAATTAAACAACGCAACGCGTTTTATTCTGTCCATTTAGCTCCCTTTCCCTGCTTTACATCCACTTATGAAACAATATAAGTATACACTGTTGTAGAAGTAAAAACAATCAACAAATTAGTCGTTATACATTGTTTATTATTTCAAATGTTTCACAGCAATTAGAATGTTCCTAGGCTCATCCCTACCTTCCACAGCACAGCTGCTGCGTGGCTGCAGGACTTCCCTAACCCTGCAATGCATGAGCAACCCACAGTCTCCACTACGCCACTTTCCCTCAGCATTACCCACGCCTGATGTTTACCTCGGCTGACGCTCTGACTCGGTTCTACCTCCGCTTTCAAGAAAATGAAGTCGCTGTGTTTACTATATAAAACCTTTCCGATTTTGTTGCTATGGAGGTAATTGTATGCCTCTGTGCTTTTATAATTCCGTAGCTCCTCACTGTCTACACCTTCGGAAAAGACGAAATAGTTCACTATATCAATATAGCTAACCTCTGGCCACAATTTCATGTCATCTACCCACTCTGTAAGCATGGAAGGGTGGGGCACTGTTAGAACACGGTCACCACAGCTTCTTAAAATCTCCTTACTATGCAACCACCTAGCGTTTTTAGCCATGTTTGTTAAAAAACAGTTAAGAATGACCACTACTTCTGTCGTTCAGAACGTAAACACTGTAACCGGAAGTCAAAAACCGGCTTCCGCTACGAATCACGGGAAAGGTCAAAGTTCAGGAATATCGTGGATAATGCTACAGGTGCAGCGGCACCCTCTAGTTTTCCCTCCCTCACAACACAAACTCATGAACACTACACATAGTCACTGAACAGGCATACAGATACACTGCACAATCACACAAACACAAAAGCTACACAAACACATGAACACCACAAAAATACACAAACACATAGATAACACAAACACACACATTACACAAACACAGCACATATACACACAGACACTACACATACACACAGATAATACTCAAACACACAAATGCTACACAAACACTACACAGACATACAGAGACACCCCACAAACACGACATATTTACAAACAGTACACAGACACACACCAGCAACACACAATTCAACAACAAACACAGTCATGGTAATAAAGCTCTTTAAATTGTGTGTGTGTGTGTGCGTGTATGCACATGCATGTGAATGTGTGTAAGCATGTGTGTGGGTGGGTGTGTCTCTGTAACTGTGTGTGTGTGTGTGAATGTGTTGGTGTATGTTAGTGTGTGTGTGTGTGTGTGTATTTCAGTGGTTTCTGTGACTGAATAATTGAGACTCATAAAATCTCCTGGATCAAAAATATACAGACAGCAGTTTAAATGATTGTTTTAACCTCTGGAGTTCTTGGTGATTTTAAATAACTATTGAAGAAAGGTACATGGAACAGTGGTCTTTAGCAAGGACCCAAAATGCCCCTAATCCGAGGCATGATCACTGTCAGAACCACGTCACCCCTGTCCAAACTATTCCAAACTAGATCAAAACAGTTGGGGGGGTGCAAATACTTTTTCACTGCACTGTGTATGTTTGTGTGCTTGTGAGAAACTTACAGTATAGAAAATCTTCTCTGATTTTAAGTTCAGTAGGTGGAGTAATCCGGACTTTCTTCACTGCAAAAAGAATGAACAAAATGTGGATACTGAAGTAATTTGGTACTGGGTACTAAAGCATTTTGGAGACAATGGAACACTGAGGGCTTGAACTCACCTTCATCTGGTATCTTCTCACACTGCTCTTTCCAGAATTCTTCTACTTTCTCTCTCAGCTGAGATACAGACTTTGTAACATCATCAAATGAGAGGAAAGGACTGATTGTGATGGCGGCTGATTCTGCAGATCCAGCAGGAGCCGAGAGAGACTGAAAATTCTACATCCAGTCAGAAAATGTTCACAGAGAAACAACAAGATGATGATGAATCACAAATGATGGACCACAGACATGAAGCACAGAGTGACATTTCTCCTAATAACATTAACAGTATTTCATGATCTCTCGGAAAAGCTGATTCTGATTCTCACAATATCTCAGAACCCCGAGTGTTACGACTTTATGGGTCATAATGTGTTTTGTGTAGGGGGGGGGGGGGGGGGGGGGGGTTCCCTATGTTATAGAGTTGAGGAAGATGCACGAAGATGTGCTAAGCAACCAACGGGGGAGACGCCTATAAAAAGGAGACCTCTGAGAAGACAGGAGAGGATGCTTTGCTAGTGCCGTGGTTGAATGAATGCTAACAAAAATCAAGTTTAAGAGAAATGTCAAGTATAAGAGAACAAAGGTGTCAAGTTTCAAAGATTTTGAGTTTAGGGGACGTCAAGTTACAAGGTACCGCTGTACAGTAATTTATTACTTGGACCGGTGCAGCAGTAATATAATTATTTTTAGTGCTGTTACCTGGAGGAAATGGACGGGATCCTCTGTGTGTGAAAGCTGTTCCAGTTCAGCATCTTTCCTCTTCAGCTCTACAATCTCTTGTTCCAACAGTTCCAGCACTTTTTCAGCTCGACTTACTTCTGCTGTCTCTCGATCTCTGATCAGATCTTTTAGCTCAGAGCATCTTCTGGTAATTGAGTTGATTAGTTCAGTGCAGATCATCTCAATGTTCTTCACTGCTGTCTGTGCAGAACACTGTTAGAAGATTCAGAAAGAGGAAACGTTTCTCACTCAGATCTTTGTCCATCCTTCACATTCATATGTAGCTACTGGCCAGACTAAGACTTCCATCACCCATAGCTTGGTGATGGTGCTAAACGGCTTGATTTTTCATATCCTTGTAAATGTTACCATCATCATTATGTCCACATGATGCAGTATATGATACTCTACTTCCCAAATATAAGCAAGAGTTCCAGTCTTCTACCTTCCACCTTAAACTCCAGCACAAGCAAAAATCAATAATCTTCTTGGGTGGTCCTAATTTGATCTTATCACCCTTATAATTATTAGCACAACCTCAAAATTGTTGTACAGCATCAATCACCAAATAACCAGGCAAAGTGTATATTTATTTAATATTTAATTCATGAACAAAAATCACTTGCAAAGTTACCTGAGATATAAAATATCTCATGTTTAATGAAGATTGGTTTAATGGAGGAGAGTCGGACTGATCCTATGAGCGTTTTGTTTATAAAACTTACCTTGTGAGACTCCACAGCGTTTATCAGCTCACAAAGTTCCTTCTCTCTGTTCTGGATTTTCTCCTGGAATTTTCTCTGGATCTCCAGCAGCTGCTTCTACACAGAATAACAATTCAGGATTTACTTGCATTGTGTACAAGCACCACATAAACAACGTCAGTGTAAATAATAATGAGTTGTTACTTGGTAAAGAGAGCTGTGTAATATTTTTACCTGTATCTCAGTTCTTTCTGCTGCAGCTGATATTGTATCATGTCCTTTATGATCATCCATGGTGCACAACATGCAGATACACTGCTGATCAGTACGACAGTAAACCTCCAGCAGTTTATCATGCTGAGAGCAGATCTGATCCTGGAGTCGTCTGGAGGCTTTAACCAGCTTGTGCTTTTTATAAGCAAGAGATTCATAGTGAAGTTGGAGGTGAGTTTCACAGAAAGAGGCCAAACACACCAGACAGGATTTTACTGCTTTGGATTTTTTCCCAGTGCAGGAATCACAATCCACATCTTCAGGTCCAGCAGAACAGTGACCAGGATGTGGAGCTTGAAGTTCTGTTTTCTTTAGTTTCTCCACAACTCCAGCCAGCATGGTGTTTCTCCTCACAACAGGTCTTGGAGTGAAGGTTTGTCTACACTGTGGACAGCTGTATGTTCCCTTATCATCCTCCTGATCCCAGCAGTTATTAATACACACCATACAGAAACTGTGTCCACATGGAATAGCAGCTGGATCCTTCAGTGTTTCCAGACAGACTGAACAGCTGAACTCGTCCTGAGTTACTGAAATTTTGGACTCCGCCATTTTTCTACACGTAAACAGAAACACCAGTAAACACAGCAAGTTATTTACAGCAGCTCAGACTTCCTGGTTTAGTTTGTGAGTGTTATGTTCATGTTTACGTTTCTCGATTTTTGTTAATTTTTTGGTTACGTACTGTACTCATGCTGTGGGACTTTTAATTTGCAATGTTGTTGTAGTAAGTAGTACAAGTCAGTAGTTAACGTTAATCTTCTATATTTTATTATTACTGTACCTTTACTGTAGTACATTTTATGATTTGTTACTGTACCCATGCTGTAAGACTTTTATAATGTGGTTGTAGTAACTAGTACAGGTGACTAGTTAACTACTACATCCTTGGTTATATGAAAAAAATTATGTTTTTTTTTTTTTTACTTTCAATTCTTTATTACTGTACCCATACTGTAGGGTTTGTTTCTGTAATTTAAGTGTAATGGGTGGTACATGTCACTAGGTAACTATTGCATCGTTTATTATATTAAAATGATTGATTTTAGAATTGTTGACACTATATATTGTTACTGTACCCATACTGTAGGACTTTATACAGTTGTATTGAATGGTACATGCCACTGGGTAATAACTACACCTCGGCTTCATGCACTTTTTAGACGCTCCCTTAGCACTTCCTTAGCATTTCAACTCAGATGAAGCTCACAGAAACAGAAAATAAACATTTACAGAAAAAACTTTTTAACATATTTGATTGTAGTTTGTTCCTTGTTTACTGCAGAATCAGTTAATGCAGTTTCACTCATTTTTGGATGTTTATTAGCCGAGAACGAGCCGAAAGAAACTCGAATGTCAGGCGAATGTCCAAGACTTCCTGGTTTAGTTCGTGAGTGTTCTGTTCAAAACAAGTGTGTTTAAATCAAATCAACAATCTGAACTACATAAAGTAACA
The DNA here is from genome assembly GCF_030014385.1 of Trichomycterus rosablanca. NCBI lineage: Eukaryota > Metazoa > Chordata > Actinopteri > Siluriformes > Trichomycteridae > Trichomycterus > Trichomycterus rosablanca. The sequence goes on along the minus strand of NC_086001.1, from coordinate 26,336,489 downwards.
ATACACAGTAATGTACAGAAGTGTGGAAATGTATAAACTCACCTGCGTTCATCAACTTCAATTATCAACAAAACTACAAACACAGACACGGAACAGATCCGCACTCGAACAGAACAGCATCAGATCAGTTTCACTTCTGCTGAACTAAAGGAGAGAGAGTGAGTGAGTTATTTAGAGGAGAGAAGAAGTTCCACAGAGAGTGAAGACATGTATAAGATGAGCTCCTGATTTTATTTAGTATTTTTGTTTCTGGAGTGAGATAAATTAGTAAAACAGTTAATATCTACAATAATCTTAAATGTAATATTAAAGATAAGTCTTTTTTTTTTTTTTTTTTTTTTAAATAACTTGATTAGGCAAAACCTGATAAAATAATAACATATCTGGACAGAATCTTACCAAAAACAAGGCAACTTCAAAAGAAAAGAAGAAGAAGGAGAAAAGATAACACAAAGAAAAAGAAAATAAGGTACAGAGGATTTAACATGTATTAGGAAGAGGAGGAAAAGGAATAGTAGAAACAAAGGCATATAAACAGCATTTCCACAAAACCTGGACAAATCTGCTCTGCTTCTGCACACTGATGGTAGGAAATCTAAGCACACAGTCCTGAACTGCACACCCACATACCCTCTACAAAAAAGGATTAGAAAACGGAAGATAAGACAGCTATAATTTATTTTATAAAGGCTTACTGTGCTAATTGTTTATTAAATTGCTATTGTTTTGCTGAATGTGACAGTTAATGACAGTTAAACTGCCAGTATCATTCAAATATTGATACCTTTTAAAATGGCCAATGAGGAGACAGTAACAGTAGCAACAGTAGCAGTGAAGCCCCGCCTCTTTGAGTTTCCTCAGGAGGTTCAGACAGAGAATAGCAGACAGCAGTACAAGATCAAAACTCAGAAAGAAAACCCAGATACTCTGTTTAAAGACTGTGGTCTAAATAAAGGGAAAAACACCACCAACATCCTACTCTTCTACACAAACCACACCGAAGACTGGCACTCTGCCATCTGTTCTCATTTTAAACATGTCACTAAACGTGGTATCTGTAAGGGACGTCAAATTTATGTATTTGAAGACTGTGATAAAAATGCAGAACACAGATTTTTAACTATAAACCTGTACCAGACAGGTACTATCATGATTCAAGGTAGTGAACATGCACTGGGAAAATTCGCAGATGTTTTTCCATCAATCAGAAGCTTGTGTCTCAGGGACAGTCTGAACCCCTCCTCTGAATTACATACCACTGAGAGAGACACAGAGTCAGGTAAAAAACCCTGCACCATCCCTCCACCGAGCCCACACCTCAGCACCACTGTGACCCAACTCAGAGACAATCTAGCTCTGTTAGAGACCGAGCTGATAGAACTCAAAGAACACTTTTTTAATCACAACATCCCCAACCCAGACACCGAGCTCAGAGACCAGATCAACCAAATTAAAAACCAGCTAAAAGTGACTGTACAGGATCTGAAAGGAGAGATTAAGAACCTACACCAGGACAGGGAAAAACTACAAAATGAGCTGAAGGAATATAAAGAGAAAGCAGAAAAAGAACAAATAAATATTAAAGCAGAGCTGTCCAGAGAGATCTCGAACCTCAGACAGGAGCTGCACAACAGAGACTCCATTAAAAGGACTTCCCCTGGGCCTTTGTCACAATCTATCCTCGGACCCTCATCGCAGTCCGCCCCTGAGCCCTCACCTCAGCCCACTCCTGGGCTCTCAACACTGCCCAATGCCAAGACCTCATCTCAGCCCACCCACTGGCCCTTATCACAGCCCAACCCTGGGCCTTCAACGATGCCCATCGGCAAGCCCTCATCTCAGTCTACCCCTAGGCCCCTAATGTCGTCCACCCAACCCTCATCACAGCCCACCCCCGGGCCCTTATCACAGCCCACCCCTGGGCCCTCAACGCTACCCACCGCCAAGCCCTCATCCGTGCCCACCCCCGGACACTCACAAGAAATGCCCACATCCCCACAACACCAGCAGAATATCCAGCCAGGAACTCACACAAACACAGAAGTCGTCGTTAAGCGTCGACAAACGATTTAAGAATAGAACAGGAACGTGTTGGAGCCTTGATGTGCAGAGCTGCAGAAAGAGCTGCAGAGACCTTCCCCAACACTAAAATCATCATATCAACCCTCCTACCACGCAAAGACTTCCACCCTGACACCATACAGAAAGTAAATTCCTACATCTCCAGAGGATGTGCTCTCATTCCTAATGTACACCTCGCTCATCACACCAATATTACACCCCATCACCTATACGACCATGTGCACCTGAACAAAAACAGTGTTAAAGAATTCGCCAGAACACTAAAGGATGCAGCACTGGGCAGACACACACCTACTCACACAGCGGACCAACAGAGAGGACAACTCCCAAAGCTACAACGACAAACCTACAGCTACAGCATACCCATCAGACGACCACCAACACAACCGCTTTTTAAAAAAACTCAAATGGGACACAACTTAAAAAAACAAAGCATACCTCAACCTACTCAGCGCTCTCACCTGACCAGACCGGCACCAGGCAAATTACCATCACTTCAGCCTGGACTACTGACAACTCCACCAGCTCACCGGCACCAACCAAAGCATTCAGAACCAGCAACACCACTCCACCTCACCCGGACTGAACAAACACATCTCAGCTATGCTCAAGCACTCATAGGACCACAACACACTGACGAAATGGGTGAGATCAAACAATTACTGCAGTACATTTGCAACAAACTGGTTTAAAAAAAAACTGCCCTTTATGTATATATGATTGTTTGACTGATTTGTCTCATTCTGAAATGAAATAATTATAAATGACTTCACTCACCATCACCACGTGGAATATCCAGGGGCTAAATTCCTCAGCCTTTGGTATAAAAAGTTTACACCCTGAATTACACAAACAGATAAAACACCTTGACATCATCATTCTACAAGAGACATGGTGTAGGGCTGATACGGTCACTTACTGTCCTCAAAACTACAGGGAAATTCTAATACCCTTCCAAAAACTGAGCACAGTGCACCAGGGCAGAGACTCTGGGGGGCTCATCATCTGGTATAAATCAAACCTACATAATTTCATAGACACAATAAAACAAGCAAAATACCACATCTGGCTTAAATTAAACAAATCTATATTATCATCACAGAGGGACTTATTCCTTTGTGCCATTTACATCCCTCCTTCAGAGTCTCCATACTACTCAAATGATATATTTACAGAACTAGAGAGAGAGACGAGCCATTTCCAGGCCCAGGGAAATGTGCTCATCTGTGGAGACCTGAATGCAAGAACAGGAACACAATCAGACACTTTAAAAACACACGGAGATCACTTTATTAAGAATAATATGTTCCTTAATAATCATTCCTCTTCCATTTACAGGAATAACTATGACATTGGGATAAACAAAAACGGAAAAGACCTCCTGCAGCTCTGTCGAAGTCTGGGTCTGTACATTGTCAATGGTAGGATACGAGGGGACTCTTTAGGAAGATACACGTATTGCTCATCTCTTGGGAACAGTACAGTAGATTATATGGTAACAGATTTAGACCCTTTCTCTCTCAGTGCATTCACTGTCAAACCACTAACCCCTCTGTCTGATCACAGCCAAATTACTGTGTTCATTAAAAAGACAGAAACTAACCCCACCACACACACACGGCCCAGTAAGCTGTACAACATCCCCAGATCCTACAGATGGGCCGAGAACAGCGCAGAAGAGTTCCAGAAAGCAATCATCAGCCACCAAACTCAAACACTCTTAGATAGCTTTCTGGACACTGCATACACTCACAGTAAAGAAGGAGTAAATCAGGCAGTCCAAAAAATTAACCTAATCTTTAGAAGAACAGCAGAGAAGGCAAAACTAAAACTTAGATCTACACTAAAACCCAAATTAACAAAAGATGACAGCTGGTTTGATAAAGACTGTCAACATTTACGAACAGAACTCAGAACATTATCAAATCAAAAACACAGAGACCCAAACAACACTAACATACGACTTCTTTACTGTGAAAAGCTTCGACAATATAAACGTACACTCAGAACCAAAAAAGCACAACACACAAACAAACAACTGACACTAATTGAGGAGTCAATCAACACACATCAATTTTGGGACAACTGGAACAAACTAAATAAAAGAGAATTAGAAGAATTAGCCATTCAGGATGGGGATATATGGACAACCCATTTCCAATCACTATTTAAAAACATAAAATTCAACACAAATTCAGAACAAAATGACATCAATAGAAGACTTATAGAACTTGAATTGGCTATTAAAGATAATCAAAACCCTTTAGACTCCTCCATTACTGAGCAGGAACTCCTTAATAAAATAAATAAATTAAAACCAAAGAAATCATCAGGACCTGACGGAATCCTGAATGAAATGATTAAACACAGCAGTTCCAAATTTCGATTGGCCATTTTAAAACTCTTTAACCTGGTTCTGAGTGTAGGTTCCTTCCCTGAAATCTGGAATCAAGGTCTCATAACACCAATTTACAAAAGTGGAGATAAATTCGACCCTAATAATTACCGGGGCATCTGTGTGAACAGTAATCTGGGGAAGTTATTCTGTAGTATAATTAACTCAAGGTTTTCAAGCTTCCTTATTGAGCACAATGTCCTGAGTAAAAGTCAAATTGGATTTTTACCAAATTACCGCACAACTGATCATATTTACACCCTACACACCCTCATTGAAAAATATGTAGTTCAAAACCATGTAAAAATATTTGCCTGCTTTATTGACTTTAAAAAGGCTTTTGACTCAATTTGGCATCAAGGATTGTTTTACAAACTATTAGAAAGTGGTGTAGGGGGTAAAACATATGATCTTATCAAATCTATGTACACAGAAAACCAGTGCGGAATAAGAATTGGCAATAAACAAACAAATTTTATCTCTCAGGAGCGTGGAGTGAGACAGGGCTGCTGTCTGAGCCCAACTCTATTTAACATCTATATTAATGAATTGGCCTCCACGTTAGAGCACTCAGCCACGCCCGGTCTCACTCTACACGACTCAGAGATTAAACTCCTGCTGTATGCAGATGATCTGGTCCTGCTGTCCCCCAGCGCTCAGGGTCTCCAGCACAAACTGGACCTGCTGCAGCAGTACTGTCAGACCTGGGCCCTGACAGTCAACCTCAAAAAGACTAAAATTATGACCTTCCAGAAAAGATCCAGATCTCAGGAAACCAAACACACATTTAAATTAGGACATCATGAAATTGAACACTCTAAAAACTATACCTACCTTGGACTAAACATTAGTTCATCAGGAAACTACAACCTGGCAGTGAATGAACTGAAAGAAAAAGCACGCAGAGCCTTCTATGCCATAAAAAAACAAACTTCTGTAGAAATCCCAATCAAAATTTGGCTCAAAATATTTGGCGCAATAATTGAACCAATTGCCCTGTATGGCAGTGAAGTGTGGGGCCCGCTTACACACCAACAATTTAACAAATGGGAACAACATCCAATTGAGACCCTGCACACAGAATTTTGTAAAACAATATTAAAGGTGCACAGACACACCACCAACAATGTGTGCAGGGCAGAATTAGGCCGATACCCACTTATTATTAATATACAAAAAAGGGCAATAAAATTCTGGAATCATCTAAAAGAGAGCGACCCACACTCGTATCATTACAAAGCTCTGCAATACCAAGAGCTGAGCAAAGATACCAGTCCCCTCATCCAACTGGTCCTGAGTCACTGCACCAACACACCATTAACACATACTAACACACCACTAACACAGACTAACACTATTAAGACTCAAGACCAGAACCTAATCAGAACTGATCAAATTACACATAAATTAAAGATAAACTATTTGGCCTATTGGGAAACACAAACTAAACTCCAAAGTAAACTACAATGTTATTTGGCTCTAAATAGACAGTATAGTGTGGCAGATTATCTCAGCACTATAACTGATCCAAAACTCAGAAACACCTTGACAAGGTACAGACTCAGCGAACACAGCCTGGCCATCGAGACGGGACGACACAGACAGTCCTGGATGCCCAGAGAGGAGAGAGTGTGTCAACACTGCCCTTCAAACCAAATAGAGACAGAGCTGCACTTCCTCACTGAATGTACAAAATACACACACATTCGAAAACAATATTTTACCAAAATCAACAAAATTATCCCCAATTTTAATTCTCTCTCAAACCCTGACAAGCTGCCCTACCTATTGGGGGAGCACAGAGCGAGCTGCACACTCGCAGCTCTCTACCTACACACCTGCCACCAGGTGAGGGACAGTGAGTGACCTTATACTGTATCCCATACACACTCACACATACTCGCACACACACACCATCATACACACACACCATCATACACACACACACAAACACACACACACTTACAAATACTTTTTCCACACATACATATACACACTTTATATACTTGTTGTTCTAATTTGTTTCTGTTATTTTTTAAGGCTAATTACTAATGTTATTGAACATTCTTTAAATTAATATAAATGTTTATGTATGCAATTTTTTTTTTTTTTTTGTCATTTATTATCTAGTTTGTAAATGCGCTTTGGCAATACAAATGTGAATATTTGTCATGCTAATAAAGCACTTTTGAATTGAATTGAAAAATTGAGAGAGAGAGAGAGAGAGAGAGAGAGAGAGAGAGAGAGAGAGAGAGAACAGAACAGGATCAGATCAGTTTCACTTCTGCTGAACTAAATGAGAGAGAGAGAGAGAGAGAGAGAGAGAGAGAGAGACTTTTTTTACACTTCTTTATTTAAACCAGTCTTTTCAGTACAAAAATTATCTGAACCACTCTATCATATTAAAACACCTCAAAATAATTCACTGTGTAAAAATAAAAAGCATTTGTACAATCAAACAATTTTGGCTTAACTGAAATCAAGTGTGAAGCAGAGCTCATCATCATTAATTGAGCACACTGCTTCTTCACAGCACCACACTTCTTTAAAAGTCTCCAGGTTTTTCATACTTTTATAGAACTTAAAATCAATTAAAATCCTTGATCTAACAAGTCTTGATAAAATCCTCGTGGCTTCACAGTCATTACCAGTCTCCACCTTATTCTTACGACTGATATATATTGCCATTTTTGCCTGCCCAAGGATAACATTTATCAACTGACATTCAGACTTTTTTCTTTTAACATATTTAAAACCAAGGATAAAAGTCTGGATTGTAAAAGTCACATTAAAATACCTAAAAACATTCTTTAAAACCTCAAACAAGGGACGCAGCCTAAAACAGTGCATGAAAGCATGAAACACTGTTTCCCTCTGATTACAAAATGGACAGTGTGGTAAAATCTCCGGGTTTATAATAATAATAATAATACATTTTATTTATATAGCGCTTTTCAAGATACTCAAAGACGCTTTACATAAGACAAATAATCAAAACAAATACGTACATACACCATACAAATCATAGTACAAAATCAAAATAGTACATCAACATCAAGAATAATTAAGATAAAAACAAAGAGAGCAGCATAAGACAGTTCATTAAAAATTAGCTAAATTATGAGAGAGAACAACAAATATAGAACAATTTCTTAAAATTAGACAGAAGCAGGACAGATTTACATGCAATCAGGAAACTGAAAACTTTACAAGTTTTAGGATCTAGGACTTCACATTTCTGTCGTGATCTAAGTATAAAAACTATTAAAAAGAATAGCAAAAATAAAAGCATTTATTTTGTGTTGTTACAAGTTAAATGCCACTCTGAATAGATGAGTTTTGAGAAGTGACTTGAATTTGGACAGGTCAGGACAATCTCGTAGGTGTTTGGGGAGAGCATTCCATAAAGATGGAGCAGCTATGGAAAAGGCCCTGTCACCCCAGGTCCGGTGCTTGGTCCTAGAGGGTATGGACAGTAGGTTAGCCTCAGAAGAGCGAAGGCTACGGGAGGGAATGTGCTGATGGAGCAGGTCGGTGAGGTAGGATGGGGCCTGATTATGGAGAGCTTTGTGAGTGAATAGAAGAATTTTGAATTGAATGCGTTGAGCAACGGGAAGCCAATGAAGTTTTTGTAGAACAGGTGTAATATGATCACGGGAGCGAGTATGAGTAAGGAGGCGAGCAGCTGAATTCTGGATATACTGAAGTTTTTTTAGGATTTTGTTAGATGTACCATAAAGGATGCTATTGCAATAATCAATTCTGGATGTAATAAAAGCATGAATCAAGGTTTCGGCGGCAGAAAAGGAGAGTGATGGACGTAGACGTGCTATGTTTTTTAGATGAAAGAAAGCAGTTTTGGTGATGTGATTTACATGGCGGTCAAAAGAGAGGTTGCTATCAAAAATTACACCAAGATTTCGGATGTTAGAAGACGGAGACAAAGTGTCATTATCAATGGTAATTTGAAAATTTTTTGTGGTTTTTGCCAGGGTTGTAGGACCTACGATGATCATATCTGATTTTTCACAGTTTAATTTGAGGAAATTAGCTTTCATCCACAATTTCATTTCAGTGATGCAATTTGTCAGAGTGGAGTGAAGTTCAGTATTAATGGATTTGGAGGAGATGTAAAGCTGAATATCATCAGCATAGCAGTGGAAATGTAAACCATGCCGACGTATGATGTCACCAAGGGGGAGCATATAAAGAATAAACAAAAGGGGACCTAACACTGAGCCTTGGGGAACGCCTTGGGACAGTGGAGCAATGGCAGAACTACAATTGTTGATATTAACAAACTGTTGTCTGTTTATGAGATATGACCTTAACCACAAAAGGGCAGTACCAGTGATGTTGACAGAGGATTCAAGGCGGGACAGAAGAATGGAGTGATTAATGGTGTCAAAAGCTGCAGTAAGATCAAGGAGGACGAGAATATTAATTTGTCCAGAGTCTGAGGAAAGAAGAAGGTCATTTGTGACTTTGAGGAGGGCTGACTCAGTGCTGTGCTGGGGGCGGAAACCAGACTGAAATGATTCAAATAGATTATTGGAATTTAGGTGATCTTTGAGCTGTGAGGCAACAACACGTTCCAGTATTTTCGACAGAAATGGAAGATTGGAAATGGGCCGAAAGTTACTCATAATGTTAGAGTCAAGTCCAGGTTTTTTAAGTATGGGAGTAACAGCAGCCAATTTGAGTGATTGAGGGACTGAGCCAGAACTAAGAGAGGAATTGATTATCTCTGTGATAAGTGATGAGATAACTGGAAAACAACCCTTAACAAGTTTTGATGGAGCAGGATCCAAAACACAAGTGGAGCTTCGCATCCCTGTTAAGATCTCAGATAGGTCCAAAAGAGACACAGGTGAGAACTGAGACAGAGGCTGGGTAATAAATTGAGATGAGATAGGCGGAGAAACAGAGATGACAGGGGAAACTGTCAGAAAATTGTGGATATTCTCAACTTTTGTTTGAAAAAATGAGAGGTAAGAGTTACACTTGTCAACTGTAAAGGAATTGGTAGTATTGTCAACTGGTTTGAGAAGTTTATTTATTGTGGAAAAGAGAGTCTTAGGATTTGTTGATCCAGCATGTATGAGTTCGGAATAGTAAGTGGATCGGGCTGCCGTAAGAGCGTCTTTGTAATGTTGAAGATAATCAGAATAAATCTGATAATGTACTGTTAGACCGGTTTTCTTATAAAGTCTTTCAAGCTGGCGTTTACGGGATTTCATTTGGTGAAGCTCAATTGTGTACCATGGTGCGGAATGACTAAATGAAACAAATTTGGTTCTCAAAGGAGCCAGCTCATCAAGACATGAGGCGAGTATGTCATTATAGTAATCGACAAGGTCAGATGAATTACTAGACAGTACAGGACAGACAGACATCTTTTTAACAAGAGAATCTGAGAAAGCAGAGGGAGAGATATATTGAAGATTCCTGAAGGATATTTTACGTTTAGCTCTAGTGATGGGCCTAGTGACCTCAATGTCCATGATGATTGTCAAATGATCAGAGACAGTAAGGTCATGGCTGGACGGCTGATGAACTAGGACACCAGTAGAGCAGACAAGGTCAAGAGTATGACCTTTTTTATGAGTTGGAAAATGTATATGTTGTGTGAAATTAAAACACTGTAACAATTCCAAAAATTCCCTGGCAAATTTACAGTTGTTGTCATCAATATGGATGTTAAAATCACCCATAAGCAGTACAGAGGATGAGAGGGCACTAAGCTGGGTTAAAAAATCTGAAAAATCAGAGAGAAAGGAAGCGTTTGGCTTTGGCGGACGATAAACTACAGCAGTGACCAGAGGAGTAGGCCCTGACAACTTGAAAGCCAGGTGTTCAAAAGAAAGAGCAGCAGGAAAAGACAAAGTGGTTATTTTAATATCATCCCTATAGACTGCAGCAACACCACCACCTCGCCCTTCCATACGAGGTTCATCAATATACGAGTATCCCATTGGCGTGGTCTGATTTAACGTAAAATAATCCAAGGGTTTATGCCAAGTTTCAGTGAGACAGAAAAAGTCTAGTTCACTGTCAGATATAAATTCACTGAGTACAGTACTTTTCGTGTTGAGTGAACGAACATTAAGCAATGCCATTTTCAAGTGGTATTGTTGTGTAGTTGGCTGTGAGGAACGAGGAAGAGAACGGAGATTTGCTAAGTCCACTTCGCGTTTCCCATCCCACTCCGTGGACAGCGTTGTCATGGAGACTACACCGCTACTGGTGTGCAAGGCAGCAGCGCTCTGATGACGTGTTTGCGGAGCGACAGTGCGCACGGCTGACCAGAAGGATGGAATAGCGTTACCGTTTCGAAGATAAACAAGCTTTCTCCGGGAGCCCCTGTGAATATAACGAGGCCGGCGAAGGAGTCCAAGCTGTTTGATGACTGAAATACACGATGGAGTAGTGCAGTTGTTGAACTTCCTCAGCTGGTCAACGGAATAGTTCAACATCGTGCCGATCCCAGGAAAACTCATCCACCGTTCACCACCGGCCGCAGACGCGATGTACAGTAGAAAGAACAAAAAGTATCAAAAGCACAAATAAAAGTATCAAAAGTAACATAAAAGAAATAGATCCACAAGGTGTGTAAAAAGATGAAAACGAAAAACGATAAAAATACAATAAAATACGGTAAAATACGGTAAAATACGGTAACGGTAGCGGCAGCCAAATGCGCCAGCGTCCACTGTGTTTAAAACAGAGATAAAAGCGTTAACTGAGATAATACCATGTAAAATTCTCCACTGCATGTCAGCAACTTTCTTAGTTAATGGGGGTTTATATAGTGCTCTCCACTCTGGCTTAACATCATCACTTAACTTAAAAACATCACGCCATGGTGTGTCAGTCCTTCTATTCAGTTTTTTCTTGTTCAGAACCTTTACACAGGCTCTGTACAGCATTTTACCAGACGCAGTCTTTAAATCTATGCTGGATTCCTCCTTAGACTCCAACAGAGGACCTTCACAGTCCTGTAAATCTGGCATGATTGTGATGTCTGGGAAGGGGTCATCTTCTGTAGGGCAAACCTCCCCCGCACTGTACTCCTGCATCTGCTCCCGCTCCTCAGGTGAAAGGACAGACTTCCATCTCTCGAGGACCTTACTCACAACACGGATGGACTTTACTCCCAAACGTGTGGCCACATTCTCTGCTTGCGTGAAATCAGGTCCTGCAATGTCCACCAGCCGACGTAGAGTTGTGACTCCTGCTGAAACAAGGGTTTTAGTCAGTGCAGGGGTGTTTCCTCCAGTTAAATCCAGCCGTGTTCCATAAACCAGAGGTTCTTCCAAAAGCCAGTGCAAAGACGAGTCATTTTTTGTTTGTATTTTAAAAAAATTCCAAACTCTAAAAAGTCCACGATAAAAAACAGGCAACCTAGAAAAGTCCAGTGCCTTAGTGTTCATTAAAAACAAAGTTCTGTCCAACCCTAGACCTCCCGCTGTGTGCAAAATCCTGCAAGCCACTGCCCTCCAAACCAGTTCTTTGGGTCCCATGAGGAGTCTCTGAATAAACTGGAGACGGAAAGCAGCAACCCTACTGGCCAGATGAATAAGTCCTTGTCCTCCTTCATCCTCTGTCAGGTATAGAACTCCTTGTGGGATCCAATGCAAGCGGTCCCAAAAAAAATCCACCAACTCAGCCTGCAGTTTTGCTAAAAAATTTGTTGGGGGGTCCAAGCATGCTAATTTATGCCATAGTGATGATGCTGCCAGGTTGTTAATAACAAGTACCCTTCCTCTATAGGACATTTGGGGGACTATCCATTTCCATTTATTTAAACGTGCTTTAACTTTTTCAACCATGCCATCCCAGTTCTTTTCAGTACAAGTATTGTCCCCCAAGTACACTCCCAGGTATCTAAAACCACCCCTCTTCCACATCAACTCATATGGGAGTGTAGGTTCTGCACCATCCCACTCACCAACTAAAACTGCTTCACTTTTATTCCAGTTCACCTTAGCCGATGATAAAACCTTAAAATCATTTAAGAGTTCAGTTAAAATGTCCACATCAGTCTGGGTACTTGTTATTACAACTAAATCATCTGCATATGCTGAAACACATAGAGGAACAGTACAAGGAGGCACCACCAGTCCAGAAATACATTCTCTTATTTTACACAATAGTGGTTCAATTGCTAATGAGTACAACATGCCTGACAAGGAACAGCCTTGTCTTATACCTCTAAAAACTTTAAAAGGAGCACATAAACCCCCATTAACCTTAATTACACTTTCAATGTCACTGTATAAAACTTTAATCATTGCTATAAAACCTGAGTTAAAACCGAAGTACTCCAATACTTTCCACAGGTACTCATGCTCAACTCGGTCAAATGCTTTTTCTTGATCTAAAAAAATTAGACCAGCTTTCAAGCCCAACAGTCTGGAGACTTCCAAAACATCCCGAATTAGATACACATTATCAAAAATTGACCTTCCAGGCACACAATATGTCTGATCAAGATGTACCACCTGCTCCATTACTTTACCCAGTCTCGAGGCTAACGCTTTTGACAGCAGCTTACAGTCTGTACATAGCAGGGAGACAGGTCGCCAGTTTTTTAATTCAGTCAAGTCCCCCTTTTTTGGCAGCAGGGTCAGGACTGCCCTCCGGCAGCTCAACGGTAGCACTCCGTCCCTTATACTGCTCTGAAGAACTTTCAAGACATCCTGACCCAACACTGACCAGAACTTTTTATAAAACTCGACTGGGAGGCCATCGATACCTGGCGCCCGACCATTCTCCATTCCCTGGAGAGCCTCAAAGAGCTCTCCTAGGGATAGCTCCTCATCAAGCCATTCAGCAGACTCTTGTGTAAGCTGGTTATGGTCATTGAAGAATCGTTCTTCGACCTCTTTCACCTCAGTCCACTCGCTCTTGTACAGTTTTGAAAAAAACTGTACTGTCTGCCTGCGAATTTCAGAAGGATCTAATGAGAGATCTCCTGATTCTATTCGCACTGCATGCATAAATCTTTTCTGTCCGTTACTCCGCTCGAGACCAAAGAAAAACTTAGAAGGAGCATCCATTTCCGACGCACACTGAAATCTTGATCGGACCAGAGCCCCTTGCACTCTTGTGTCCAAAAAGTCAGCTAGAGCTGTCTTTTTTGTTTTTAATGCTTCAATGTGTTCCTTATTTCTTGTGGTCTCTGCTAAAGACTGCAGTTCCACTATTTCACACTCCAGAGCTTTAAGCGATCTGATTGTATCTTTAGTGACATTAAAAGTATATTGCTGACAAAACATTTTAATTTGTATTTTTGCTACATCCCACCACTGTTGAATTGAGGTAAAAGCTGTTTTCTGTGAGCTTAAAACCTTCCAAAAAAAAGTAAAAGACTCTATAAAATTAACATCATTTAAAAGTGCAGTGTTAAAATGCCAGTACGCGCTCTGTGGCTTCACATTACTTTTCTGTACTGTACACTGGACCATAGAATGATCCGAAAAACCAACTGGTGAGATAAAACAGTGTGTAAAAGCAGAACGTTGATAATTAAAACCATAAAAACGGTCCAGCCTTGCCAATGAGAGTACATTGTCTTTAGAATGAGCCCATGTGTACTGTCTTTGTCTGCTGTGAAAGTTCCTCCAGATGTCACACAAGTCATGAGTCTCTAACAGCTCACACAAACGTTTACGGGATGCGGCATGCGGTTCTGAATGATTTCTGTCTATATTGTCTGCTGTGCAATTAAAATCCCCACCCAGTATTAAAAAGTCAGTAGAATTACAGCCTGCAATGACAGTGTTCAGTGTGTTTAAAAACAGCATCCTATCCACTCCCCTAGTTGGAGCATAAATACAAATAAAAACAAAAGTTTCATTTTCAAAGTCTGCTGTCACCTTTAAAAGTCTACCATTTAAAATCTCTTCCACTTTGTAAGAACAAGGTATAAAATTTTTAGATAAAAGAATAGCAATACCAGTACTGGTAGAAGAGCCATGACTTAAAAACACAAGCCCCTCCCACTCTTTAGCCCAGTCATTGGCATTACTAGCATCACTGTGTGTTTCTTGTAGAAAGGTAACATCAATCCCCTTCATTTTCACCAGCTCACACAGCTTCGCTCGCTTTACACAGTCTCTTCCCCCATTCATGTTTAGAGTTGCAATTCTAATATCACCCATTAATAAAATTAAATAAAAATGGCTTAAAATAAAGGTCATTCGGACCCAGGAACAGCAGCTCATCTTATACATCCGCTTCAATGTTCTCTTTATTACATTTAGTCAGTATTTTTTTCAACCTAAAAAACTCTAATTCAGTAAAAACCTTTTCCTTCCTAAAATACTTGACATCATGTACAAATTGAGCACAGTTTGCGAAATAATCTTCAACACGAATACCTCTTCGCCCCTTAGTGACTTTTAAAAACTGTTTAATTTCTTCAACTTTGTACAGTACAGGCATGCTCTCCTCCTGCGAGCACACGGACCAGCCTGAGTCTGAGAGAGATCCGTCACTCTCTGATTCCATTTCACTCACTGCTTTAACCTCGGTTTTAGCTTGTTTATTACCTTCTCCTCGAGCTCGCTTTTTTCTTTTAATTGGAATTTTAAAAACATTTTCTTCCTCCATTTGTACCTCCATTCCATCCTTCACTACTGATTCTACTGAGGTGTTCTCATTACAGTCATCACAAATCTGATCACCCTGTTTCCTTAAGTTCAAAACCTCCTGCTCCACAGGGGCCCTTTCCACAACGGGCTCTCCCGCCGCTGGTAATGCCTGGACAGGCTCACCCTCGGCCGGTGCAGCCTCAGCGGACATCTCCTGAGCATTCTCAACCTCGACCAGTTCATCCCCTACAGGTATCTGAGCTGGCGACAACGTCTCTGTGTCCTGCACGGTCATCCTTTCAGCAGCCATAGTGGGAACAGACATTGCCGGTTCAGCCTCATTAGGCCCTGTTTCACCAGTACTCCTACCCCCTAACTTAGTATCTTTATCATTATTGCTAGCACTATGATGACAATTACGGACAAGATGTCCAAACTCTCCACACCTAAAACACTTCATACTAGTGTTAGAAGTTACAAACACAGTGTAAGCAAAACCATCTACTCTGAATTTTAAAACCAGATCCAGTTCATCTTCACCATCTCTTAACACCATGAACACAGTCCTTCTGAATGACACCAAGTGCTTAACTAGTTGTGATTTACAGCCTAGGGGTATTTTTTTGATGGGGGAGACAAGTTTACCAAACCTGGACAGTTCCTGTGCTATTAGCGCATCAGAAATAAACAGGGGTACATTGGAGATGATAATTTTTTTAGATGGGGTACTGAGGGGTAGAACAGGCACAAGTCTCTCATTAATCACAATTCCATTCTGAACCAGCTCGCTTGCTTTCTCCACAGAAGACATAAACATCACCACTGCATTGTTCATTCGTGATGCAGACAATACATTATTATAGCCGACTGCGACCCCCGCAGCCAAACAGCACTCCTCCACATTCACCCGGCACTCCACCTTAACACCGTGCCGGCGTGTCAAGTTTTCAAAGCACCGGGTGTTTGGGAAAGCAAGGCCCCGCTTGCCTCGCGCGCACACACACACACACACACACACACGCAAACACTCACACGCACGTTCACCCAAACACTCGCACACAAACTTCAAAATTAATTTAAACAAAACAAACTAAAGAAAAAGTTTTTGGCAAATAACGCCACTCACGCTCACCACGCTCCACCGCTCACACCCGCGCACGAGAGAGAGAGAGAGAGAGAGAGAGAGAGAGAGAGAGAGAGGCGGAACCACAGCGTAAGGTTTTTTTATTTGTAGGTCAGGGTCACGGTGGGTCCTTCATTACTTGTTAACACTGAATGTAAATCAGGAACACATGCTGCACAATTATTTGAAGGTAACCAATTATCATTCAGTTTAGTTTTAAATAATACACACCCCAGATAGCAAATTTGATATGGCCCGAATCTGGGCCACGTCCGGCACATACTTGCGGCCCACATACCACATGGAATGATGGCACAGATGAGGGCCAGATGCAGTTGCCGGAACTCTGCCGTTTTACAGCCATAAAAGGGCCACATCTCAGCCACCTTTTAAACCAGCAGGGCCAGAAATGACCCACAACTCAACCACATGTAAAACAACTGGGCTGTTACCATGCCATATGTGGCCCAGATCCAAATTTTACTGATGCCCCTCTCCCAATCCCATTAATCATCACACCCTGTGATTTAATAATCATCACTTAATCATGTTTTCCATCAATATAACAATACAACAAACATTTAAATGTTTCAACTTTATTCATTGTTTCAACTTAATGCACTGAGTCAAAATAACTTACTATGTTTATTTTATCCATTTTAGAAAATGAGCTATCTAGTCAAATAAACATACAATTCCTCACTATTTTAACACACACTTTTAAGTTCATAAAACTTCAGCTATATTCACATAACTTATTGTCTAAAGTTAACAGTGCTTATGTTTGTCATTTCTAGACTTGACTAATAAATGTTTCCCAGTTTCTTTAAACTTTACAATAAATCAACTTACAACTTCTGGTAATAAATAACATTTATTTAAACAACAAATATTTCATAAGTTTTCACCTTGGCTCTTGGTACATCTTTTAAAAACAGCAATGTGTACCCAAAATAAAAACAGTAGTATTCTTCCTTGACCATTTCCACTTCATGAAAGGGATCTTCAGAACTCTGCAGAGAGAAAAAACAAGAATGCTGAATTATGTTCTCAAAAATGTATGTGAATAAAATTATTATCTGGATAGGGAGATATTTAGCTCTCTTCATTAATCCCTACATAGGTCAATTAAACCCAATTACAACTTTAAAAAGAAAACCAAATTATTTTACGCTCAGCAGATCAACACAGTGTAAAAACGCACATTATTACAAGTCATTATTTACTTTTGAAAGTGGATGGCGAATTAGCTAGCTAGCTAACAATCTTTTCCACTATTAGCTTACCCGAGCACGCATGCAGACGTTTCGTTTAAAAGCAAACCAAAGTTTATTTCACCACAGTTAACGTTCCGTTATACTCATTACAGCACAAACCAACACAACCATTGTTTAAAATATCTGCCATGGACCCAAGTGGTGTATTAGCTAACTGTTAACCTAATGTTAAGCGTTCATGGCCTCGGTAAACATAACGAAACGAGTAAATCCGTCAGTTCTGTCACATTTAATGGTCGACGTACACAATTTCACTTTTTATCACACAGGTTTTAAACTTTGATAAACTCACCTGCTTCCCGCCATTGATGCTTTCAGTAGTAAACGCTCCAACTTGCCAAACTCCACTCGGTGTATTAATCCGCCTCAAACTGTAGTCCAGAGTCAGGTGTGTCCCTCCGCCGCTAAATGTAGTCCACTATCGTATAACGTGTGTTATTCTTGTTTTTATCAGTATTAATATTAATGGCTTTTCGTCTGTGAAAAAAATTGGTTAGCCCCATGCTCCAATGGTTTAAACGTTTTAAAAAATATTATTGTTCTGTCTAACTCAAAAATGGTCCCACCTATAGGAATCG